>NW_006408751.1:4186520-4197285 GCF_000296735.1 Chrysochloris asiatica
ATATACCCTTTGGGTGGTTGATGATGCATGGAGGGGATTGGAATCATGGCAGTGAGATGATATATGATGGAATGAATGTAAAACTAAAGTTCTCCCATGTAAACTATCATATAATCCACAATAAAATATTAAAAAAAAAAAAATCAATCAAGTGATTTGCTTTATTTACATGCACTTATCTGAAAAATCAGGAGTCCTGGAGTGGTGCTGTAGCATAAGCACTGGACTGCAAGGTTGGCAGTTCAAACTCACCAGCCACTCCTTGGAAACCCTATGACAGGGTCACTATGAGTTGGACCTACTTGACGGCACTTAATAACAACAACAATCTGAAAAATCATAGGACTATTTGTAAAAGGATGCATAATTTCCCTGGCTATTTAGACCAAGGAGAGGAGTCAGAACTCAAATTAGTTAACAGATGAATATTTAACAAAAACAGATTTCTTTTTTTTTAAAACACAAAACAGTTGTTTTTTGTTTGCTTGTTTTGGGTGTTCGCTTGTTTTCTTTGGGGGGGGGGGTTTAAATAGCAAAATACAATAGAATGTCAGTGACTGGAAAATAAAGTATCTACTTCAGCCGTTTTTGAGGCAAATCATTCATTTAAATTACTTAACCTAGGTTATTAAATAGTGATGAAGCATAATTTGCCTGAACAATGAAAAGGACAATTCTTTATCACATTATTCCAAAGCAAATAAACAATCCATGCACTCTCTTATAAACCATAATATCTTTCTTTCCTGCTACAACTACTAAGCATTAAACCACACACATTAAATCATGAACTTTAGAGATGAAGCAACTCGCCCAAGCATACATAAGCATCCAGTAATTAATCTTACAAAGTATTATGTACCTCATAGGTCAGACTCATATTTACCATAAGGATAATGCACTGGACCATAAGGTTGGCTTGAACTGTAAGGTCAGCGGTTCAAATTCACCAGCCACTCCTTGGAAACCCTCTACAGGGTCACTATGAGTCAGAACCAACTCAATAGCACTTAACAACAACATTCATTGCATAAAACTTTATATGATAAAATCCAAAATGACAAAATACGGTTACTAATTCCAAAGTGGCTTTAGACATACTGATTAAGGGACATCAGTTAAAAGCAGAAGCTGTAACACAGATGAATTGCATCCACCCAAATTTATGTCAACTCGGTTAAGGCCACAATTCTCAGTGGTTTGACACTGACGCAATGATGTAATATAGCGTTATATAATGATCCCTCATGATGATGTGATCAAACGCAAAAGATAAACCAAGAAAAGGATTAATTAATCCCGTCACAGCCCTTACCTCATGTAAGGCAAGTTTTCCTGGTATGTGGCCTGCAACACCTTTTGTCTTAGAAGAAGAGATAAAAAGGGAATAGAGATGAGCTAGACATACTACCACCAAGAAAAAGTCTAGACTGGTGTGTATCCTTCAGAACTGGTGTCCCCCTAGATCCAGGAGAAGACTGATGCTAAGACACATGGGGATCTCCAAGGAATGCTGAGCCTACAGATGCTTAAAGGAGTCAAGGACCTTTCCCCAGAGTCAACAAAGAAAGAAAGCCATTCCTTAGAGTCAGCAATTTGTATTTGGAATTCTAGGATCCAAACTATCAGAGAATCAATTCCTGTGTATTAAAGCCATTCACCTGTGGTATTTCTCTTACGGCAGCACTAGAAAATTAAAACAGCTCCCACCTTCCTCTGCCATCTTGAAACTACTTTCCTGGCCTTTCTCTCACCAATGCAGTCTTCAATTTTCTTAAAAATTAAAACAAACAAACAAACAAAAAAACCGCTCCCATGATCATTCTCTGTCCTTTGAGAAAATCTATTAAGATTGACATTATTAGTTTCCAATGCACAGTAGCCCTATGCACAAAAGAACACAATGTTGCCTGGTCCTGTGCCAGTCTCACAATTATTCCTAATATTTGAGTACACTGTTGCAGCCACTGTAGCAATCCATCCCTTGAAAAGTCTTCCTCATTTTCTCTGACCCTCTACTGTACCAAGAATGATTTACTTCTCAAAGGGCTGGTCCCTCCTGAACCATGTCCAAACTCTGTGAGATGAAGTCTTGCCATCATCGCTTCTAAAGAATATCCCAGCTGCACTTCTTCCAAGAAACATTTGTATGTCCTTTTGACAGTGCAATATTCAATATTCTAAACCAAGAGCATAATTCAAATGCATCATTCATTTTTCTGCCTTTCTTATTCACTTGTTCAGCTTTCATATGAATATGAGGTTTAGTCATGCATGCCTTATTCCTCAAAGCGACATCTTTGTATTTTAACACTTTAAAGAGATCTTTTGCAGCAGATTTGCCAAATGCAACACATTGTTTGATTTCTTGACTGCTGCTTCCTAAGGCATTGACTGTGGGTCCAAGTAAACGAAATCCTTGACAACTTTGATCTTTTCTCCATTTACCGTGATATTGTTCATTTTTCCAGTTGTGAAGATTTTTGTCTTCTTTACATTGAGATATAATCCATACTGAAGACTGTACTCTCAGTATAAAAGTAAGCACATCAAGTTCTCTTCCTTACTTTAAGGAAAGCAAGATTATCAGGTTGTTAATGAGCCTTCCTTCAATTCTGACATCACATTCTTCTTCATATAGTTCAGCTTCTCAGATTATTTGCTCAGCATACAGACTTATGTATGGTAAAAGGATACAATCCTGACACACACCGTTCCTGAAATTACACCACTTAGGATCCACTTATTTTGTTCAATTAACTGCCTCTTCATCTGGGTACAGGTCACATATGACAATTACATGTTCTAGAATTCCCAATATACAAAAAGTCATTCATAGTTTGTTGCTATCCACATAGTTGAATGCCTTTGAATAGTCAGTAAATCACAAGTAAAGCATCATCCTGGTATTCTCGGCTTTCATCCAAGATGCATCTGACTTCAGCAATGATATCCCTAGTTTCAGTCCCTCTTCTAAATATAGCTTCATTTTGGGGCGGTTATCAGTCAATGTATTGCTGCAACTGTTTTTTAATTATCTTGAGCAAAATTTTACTTGCATGTGATGTTGTTGAAATTGTCCAATAATTTCTGTATTCTTTTGCAATCACCTTTCTTTGGAATGGGTGCAAATACAGATCTCTTGCAGTTGGTTGACCAAATGGCTATTTTCAAAATTTCTTGGCATAGATGAATTTGTTAAACCATTTCGATTGGTATTCTGTCAATTAATTAGCTCACTTGTAATATGTCTGAAAAGCAGAGAGTTTTCCTTATAAATATGCATGGTAATCAGCCTGACTCATTACCACAAAGGTATGGTTGTATCTGATTGAGCACTCCTCTTATGTGCTATAAATAATAACTCACATCTAGGCAACAAGACTTAACAGGATAGTATTTGCGACACATTATATGATTTGATTTTCATGTTCACTGATGTTTGTCTTCACCTACTATAGTTGATGCAGCTCCACAACTTTGAGGGACTTACAGATATAGTCAAGAGCAAAGATGTTATTGTACAGTTCTAATTTTACAAATACAATTTTTAAAATGAGACCAGAAAAAACAATTGTCTTGAAAGCCATCTTTCTCTAGTGCAAGGGCTTAAGAAAAAAATGTTTTGTTTTGTTTTTTTTTTTGATGGTTCAAAATCATTTCGCTTGTAACATCTAGAACTGAGGATTTATATAAAAGTTCCCCACCAAGTATAGCAGTAATAGAATACAATAGCAAACTAGTTTTCTAGATCTCTACATGAATGACTGGAATCCTAGTATCAATACTTTTTCACTTACCCTTTGTAGCCATTTGCATAGTCATGAAAATTTCACCACACTCCATTAGACTCTATAACTGATAGCACAAACTTAAAAAGAGTCCTCGTGTGACCCTATAGGATAAGCACTGAATTGCAAGGTTGGTTTGAGCTGCAAGGTCAGTGGCTCAAACCCCAGCAGCTCCTTGGAAACCCCATGCAGGGTCGCTATAAAACTAACCAGACTCGGTGGCACTTAACAACAACGATGACATCACAACTTAAAAACGATCATCAGAATTTCCAGTGAGATGATGGATTATGCAGACATGCTACATAAACCTTCTATAACAAAAACAGAGACAAAATGAAACAGATACAAATGATACTTCTGGAGCCCTAAACTTCAGAGGAAAGGATAGAGAAGTGGGCTAAATACCCACTTGGAAAAGAAGCTGAACAAAAGCAGTGAGAGAGGAGATGGCCTGAGCAACTGTCAACTGACCTAATGGCGAGCGGCCATTTTGAACTTTTGCAAGCAGCATTCCATCAAGAAAGTGGCTTGATAATATAAATATATTCTGGTGACTGGTGACAAGAAAGGTGTAATCTTCCCTTGTTCCCCTCAGCTTCCTGGTGGCCAGAAGCATGGGCAATCCCCATGCCAACTCACCTATTGGCCAGTGACGCCCCACCTTGCACAGCCCCAGCTCTGCCTGAGGTCAGAGGAAGTAGAAGGTGAAGTGCTGGGTCCTGGCCACCACTAGAAGACCAAGAACTCTTTTGATAACCAGTCATCCTGCCCGGAGCTGCCGTCTGGGCCTGAAAGAGTTTCTTCCAAAAACAAGCACCCTGACCTCAGCCACCAAGTAGGTCTGCAGGAACTCCGTCCATCTAGGTCCAGGTGACTTACTCCTTCCACACACACCCAGGAGCTCCTTGGCTGCCAGATGGTGCGGACCCATACTGTGTGCCCAACAGTTTTCTCCTCTCCGGATATTGCCCCTGCCTCACTTTTCTCCTCCCTTGTTAATCTTTTTTTTCTCTGCTTTTCTTTTTTAACTCTCCTGATTCTTTTTTTCCCTTTCCTTCTTCTTTCTGTTTTTACCTTCTCTTAGTTTTTGCTTTACTCATTATTCTCTTTCTCTTCCCCTTTCCCTGACTTTGATTACTGTATTTTTGTTGTTGTTCTGTTTTCCCCTGTTTTTTCTCTTTCCTTGTTTTACTTTACTTTTGTTTTTAGTCATTATATTCCTTGCACCACTTTGGTCCCCCTTTATTATTTTCTTCTTTGTTGTTGTTTATTTTGTTTAGTTCTGTTTTTTAGCTTTTTGGTTTGCTTTTATTTTCCTTTATCTCATCCAGTAAAAGAAAACAACCGTACCCACAGAGCTCAGTCACACCCATACCTTCTTCAACCCCACTTACTGGAAGAGAGCCACTATCCACTCCTATGCCACCTGATTGACAGAAAGTAGCTAACAGCAGCCAAGCTTGCACTCAACCATCACAAGAACAATGAACAAAAAACTACATACATACTTGCATTCACTATCACAAGTGGTAAGTGCCGAAGAACACAAGAACATAAATTCTTCAATTAAAAATAAATTCAACAATATCATAATGTCTCAGAGGAAACTATTTCAGTTCAGACGAAGAAAAAGAGTGTCTCACACAAGGGACCAAAATACACAGCTAAAAGACCTTTCTGAGGTATAAATGATATTGAAACTACCTGATGAGGAATACAAACGAATGATATTTAAGTATCTTCAATGGGTTGAAAGAGAAAAACATGCACACAAAATCAAGGAAAACAGAAAAAACGTAGAATTCAGGAAAACAAAGTAAATGGGAAATAAAACCTATAATTCATTTTTTAGAAAAAAGAAATCCAAAAGATTAATACTAAGATTTCAGAAACAGAGAACACACTGAAAGGGCAGAGGAGTAGAACGGAACCAATGGAATGCTAAATTATTGAGCTTCAATGACAAACCTCTCAATTCTAATCTGCCAAAGGAGAAATCAAAAGAAAAAAAAAAAATCTCAATGAAAAACAAATTATGTGGGGCACCATCAAGAAGAATAACTCATATGTGATCAAAATTACAGAATCCAAAGAGACCAAAAACAGCACAGAGAAAATTGCCATGCTGTTGGAAGAAAAATTTCCTAGCATTGTGAAAGACAAAGACAAGAAGATATGCATCCAAGAAGTGAAATAAACCACAGACAAGATTGTTGTTGTTGTTAGGTGCCACTGAGTCAGTACTGACTCAATAACAAAATTCTGTTACTATGCACAACAGAACGAAACACTCCCCAGTCCTGGGCCAACCTCACTATTGTTGCCACACTTAAGCCTATTGATGCTGCCATTTTGCCAATCCATCTTGTTGAGGGTCTTTCTCTTTTTCTCTGACCCTCCACTTTATCAAACATGATACCATTCTCCAGCGACTGGTCCCTCCTGACAACATGCCCGAAGTATGGGAGACAAAGTATGGCCATTCTGGCCTCCAAGGAGCACTCTGGCTGCACTTCTTCCAACACAGATCTGTTGATTCTTTTGGCAGCCCATGGCATTTTCAATATTCTCATATAACAACATAACTCAAAAGTATCAATTCTTCTATGGTCTTCTTTATTCACTGTCTTAACTTTCACATGTATATGAGGTTATTGAAAATACCATGGCTTGGGTCAGGGACACCTAGTCTTCAAGCTGACATCTTTGCTCTTGAACACTTGGAAAGGGTCGTGTGCAGCAGATTTGCCTAATGCAATACATCGTTTGATTTTCTGACTGCTGCTTCCATGAGTGTTGATGGTTGATCCAAGAAGAATGAAGTCCTTGACAACTTCAATCTTTTCTCCATTGATAAGAATGTTGTTTATTGGTCCAGTGGTAAGGATTTTTGTTGAATGGAAAACTGAAACTGATCTGCTTTGCAAACCTTCACCCAATTCAAAATAAGAAGTTTTAAAAAATTCTTCAATCAGACCTTTACCAAGTGTTTAAAAGGTGGCCAGATGAAGTGTTAGGCATGACAAGGAAGGAAGGTCAAGATGCTACAAGTAAAAAGGGTGGCCAAGACACTGGCTGGGTTTACTTTTTGCTTCATGGGCTTTCTGGATTTATTCCCTTTAAGCATATGTTGGTTTCTGTTACTTCTAGTCAATTAAAAAATTGCCAAACTAATGAGTTAATAAAACATAGCTTATTTATATTTAAAGTATTAATTTCCTAAGCCTGCAAGATTTTTCTATATTTTTTTTCTATTTTTAAATTACAGAATAATCTAACAGAATCTTTAAACCATCTAGTCCCTTCTAACTTCCCATCCTCATCTCCTTTCACATTACTTAAAACACCCTGCAATTTTTAGTCACATGAGCCTGTTTACCATTCTTAACCAGCCATGTTTTTTCACAATTGTATGCCTTAGCTTAGGGTGGTTTCTCTACCTTGGATGTCTTTTGCTTCCCCAGTAGTTCATTTGGCTAAATTCTAATTCATCCTCAGAACTTAAGTTTGCTCAGATCTCTTTCAGAGAACGTTTCTTGACCTTTGCTCCAAAAAATGATCCTCTCTAAAGTTTTTATTGGGAGTTTTCCTCCAAAAAATTGTCTCCTCTAAAGTTTTAGTGGGACTCCTGGTAAGGCACTGTGGGTTAATGTGCTAGGCTGCAAAGTCAGTTTGAACCGCAAGGTCAGCGGTTCAAGCTCACCATCCATTCCCTTGGGAGCCCTATACAGGGTCACTATGGGTCAGAACTGACTAGAAGGGTCACTATGGGTCAGAACTGACTGGAAGGGACGTTACAAAAACAACAAAGTTTTTAGTTGTCCTACCCCCATGTTCCCATAGCAACCTATTCAAAAACATTTTCTTGGCATTACCATAAGCATTAAAATTGTGGGATTGCTTTACTTGTCTTTCCACTAAAACACTAGGCATACCTTTAACTTCCCAGTTTCTAATTGAGTTGCTGTTAATTGCAGGGTCAGCTGTTCGAATCCACCAGCCACTCTATGGGAGAAAGATACTTTCTGCTCCAGAGAAATGTACAGTATCAGAAACCACTCACTGTACAGGGTCGCTGTGAATAGGAACCAACTCTACAGCAAACAACAACACCATGCAGCAAGCACTTTCTAGTACTTTCTTAAAACCAAACTAAACCCATTACTGTTAAACCAATTGTGATGCATAGCTACCCTGTAAGACATTTCCAAGACTTTAAATCTTTACGAGGCAGACTCCAAGTCTTTCTCCTATAAAGCAACTGGTAGGTACAGTCAATCTTCCGATTAGCAGCTGAGTCCTTAACCACTGGGCCACTAAGGTGCAGCCTCAAAGGATCTCAGAGGTCAGAGATTACTATTACCATCCCCAGTTTACAAATGAGAAAACTGAACAGAGGCAGAGAAGCAGAACTTAGATTCAAATTCAGTTAATGTGGCTCCAGATTAGATGCTCAATAAAAAGTTGTTTAATTGAATTGAGTCCAAGCTGGAAAAACTACGTTTCAGAAATCCAGGGTTCCTTTCTTTCAGTTAATGTCTTTGGTCAGCACATTTTAAACCAAAATCCATGAGAATCCAATTAAAAAAGAAACACAGTATCTTTTGTTTAAGTAATTTGTCTGTTGTGTTACAGACATCTTTCTTCCATTGCCATACTCTTTCACTTTTTCCAAGCTATTATTTTTCTTGAGCCAAATATCATTATAATATAATGACTTTTGTCAGCTTCCACAAGGTTAGTTTTTTGTTAGAGAAGAAACTAATTCTTTCCATGAGCTGCTAAAAGGCATTATCTGTTACTATTATAATAGATGCACACATATGAAAAGTGCAAACCACACAAACAGAACGCCTGTTACCCATTCTTCCCTCAAAACAAAGACAATTCTGTTCTCCATCCAGATAATAACAAAAAAACAAAAAAGATTTATGTCTAAGATTTTTAACAGTGATTTTAACTCTTTTTGATTTTTTGTAATTACATTGCAGCCCTTCACAATTTGATTTATGAGCAGTCCCTTTTAGAATCTCTAAGGAATATTACCTCAAAAAGAAAATTAATTTTCTAGCATGAAATCACTCATTGCTTAGCTATCATTACTAAAACATACCACATTCATGCCATTTTAAGGTTCAAGACATATTCTTACACACACATACACAAGAACATCTCAAGGCTGTGCCCTTCCCTATTTATGACTCTCCAATCGTTCATTTCCATCTCGCATCAAACAATTCAGCCTTCTCTATATATCTGTTTTCAACATGTGCTTCCCAATTACAGTTTCCTAACATGAAAACCCCAGTAGCTCTCACTGTCACTTTATAGACAGAGGCTTATAAAATCAGACAAAAGAAGAGGGTTTATTTTCTTGTTCGCAATTTGCTTATAATTATGGTTGTGACGTCTCATTGTCACAGTTTACTGAAAGGAAAATAAGCTGGTCATATATCTTTATATAAATTATATAAGGGTAAGTACTGCACTGATAACTGCAAGGTTGACTGTTCAAATCCACCAGTCACTCCTTGTAAATGCTATACAGGGTTGTTATGAGTTGGAATCGACTCAAAAGCACTTAATAACAACACAACAAGAAGTAAATTGATATCAATTCCTGAGTCATAAACACACATATGCTGTTTGTTGTTGCATGCTATCAGTTGGTTTTGACTTACAGTGTGACCCATGTACAACAAATGAAACACTCCAATTCCGTACCAGCCTCACAGCTGTTACCATACTTGAGTCCATTATTGCAGCTACTATCTTTGTTGAGGGTCTTCTTTTTTACTGACCCTCTCTTTTAGCATCCAAGATGTCTTCCGGTTTCTGAGTAACATTCTGGCTGTACTTCTACCAAGACAGGTTTGTTTTTTCTTCTGGAAGTCTACAACACATTCAATATTCTTTACCAACATCATAATTGAAATGTATCAATTCTCCTTTGGTCTACCTTATTCATGTTCCAGGTTTCACAGGTATATGACAATACCGAAACTACCATGACTTGAATCAGGCACACCTTAGTCCTCAACACTTTAAAGAGGCAAATATAAACCTTGTCACTGTAGAATATACACTGGACTGCTGACCACAAGGTTGGTGGTTCAAACCCACCAGCTGCTCCAGTAGTAGTTTACCTACTGGACTCAAGTCATCAGAACAATTAGATCTAAACTATCTCAGAATAAATCTAATCAAAGGGTATACACAGAAACTCTTGAAGAGCACAGGAAGGCTTAAATAAATTGAGAGATACAATATACTCAAGAAAAGTTGATTCTGACCCATAGTGATACTGTATAGGGTTTTCAAGGAGTGGCTGATAAGCTTGAACTGCCGACATTATGGTTCACACCAACTTTGCATCCCAGCGCATTAACCCGCAGCGCCACACCAGGACTCCAATAGAATCCTAGCAATCAGAAATAATAAATGAGAAAAATGATCCACATATATGATCATTTTGCGCCTAGTGAATCATTTCCATCATGTTCCAATATTGCTATGACCCTACTTCTACCATAATAAACCATTTCCTTTCCTTTTTTTGCTACAAAACTATTGAGTTTTCTACATTAGCAATTTTCAATTCCTTTCTTTTCTCTAAAATCTGCCTCAATATTCCATTCTGTTTTTTTCTCATTAAGTTTAACAATGGCCTCTCTGTTGATATGTCAAACAAGTAAGTTCTTAACTCTTATCTTAAAGACTCTATCGGAATTATTTGGCATAGCTGATCACATCCTCCTCCAAGACACTTGCTTCATTTGGCTTCTCAAATACCATAATCCCTTGACTTTCCTCACTAATCACTTCCTCTCAGTCTACTCTGTTGTCCCCTCTCTTCTTGCTGATGATTTCTAAATGTTATTGTTTCAAGATTTCCTCTCTATAATTGTTTTCTGTGTCCTTATCTTCCTTAGTGACCTTATCCAGTTTCACAGGTTATAACACTTAATGGT
>NW_006408751.1:4205792-4213364 GCF_000296735.1 Chrysochloris asiatica
CACTATATCTGACAGTGTTTCTCTGCTATTCATACAGTTTTCAGTGACTAAATATTCAGAAGTAGTTCTTCACTCTTTCTTCCTAGTCTGTCTTCATCTGGAAGCTCATCTGAAACCTGTCCACCATGGGTGATCCTGCTGGTATTTAAAATACCAGTGGCATAGCTTTCTGAATCACAGCAACTCACAAGCCGCCATGGTATGACAAACTGACAGAGGAGTGGTGGCCTTTTGGTTTTAAGTGGAAACTGTCACTTTAAATTTTGGGAGATCTATGCACATAAGCATAGAGATGCTAAAGCCCATGGAGGAAGTGAGTAAGTCAAAGGGGTGAACAGAAAGTTTCTAAGGGCAGCTGGGGAAGGCAAAGTATTAGCATGAAATCTGCAAAGACTGGAGTTAGAAAACCAAATGGTAAGAACATGCTCAGCATTTCTCAAGCTGAAAGAACTGAAGTAAAAATTCATGCCTTGACTTGAAATACAGAAGTAGTCTAAAAGCAAAATAATGAATTATGAAGAAAGCATCAAAAGAAGATGGGAGGAATATATAGTCACTGTACTCAAAATAAATGGTTGACGTTCAACCATTTCAAGAGGTAGCAGATCATATGTTCAAAACCTGATGCTGCTTAAGGAAGAAGTCCAAGCTGCACTGAAGATATTGGCAAAGAAAAAACAAAGCTCTGAGAATTGCCGGAATACAAACTGAAAATTTTCAACAAACTGATGAAGCACTAGAGATGATCATTCATCTATGTCAAGAAATCTGGAAAACAGCTACTTGGCCAAATGGTTGGAAGAGATACATATTTGTGCCCATTTCAAAGAGAGGTTGTCCAGTGGAATGCTGAAACCATCAAACAATATCATTATTATTACATGCAAATAAAATCTTGCTGCAGATAATTTAAAAACAGCTGTAAGAGTACATCAATAAGGAACTGTCAGAAATTCAAGGTGGATTCAGAAGAGGACGTGGAGTGAGGGATATGATTTCTGACATCAGATGCATCTTGGTGAAAGCAGAGAATGTACCAGAAAGATGCTTACCTGTGCTTTACTGACTATGCAAAGAGTTTCAACTGCTATGGATACGACTGCAAAGAATTGGTACTCCAGAACATTTAACTTTTTTTGCTCATGAGGAACCTGTACATAGACCAAGAGGCAGTTGTAGAACTGCACAAGAGGATACTGAATTGTTTAAAATCACAAAAGGCATGTGCCAGGGTTATGTTCTTTCACCATACATATTTAATCTGTATGCTTAGCAAATAATCTGAGAAGCGTGTCATATGAAGAAAAAACATGGTACTAAGATGGAAGCAAGACTCATTAAAAACCTGTATTATATAGATGATACAACCTTCCCGCTGAAAGCTGTGAGAGTACTTAAAATGGTTATGAAGATACAGACCACAGCCTTTGGTATGAATTACCTTCAATATAAAGAAAAAAAAAAATCCTCACAAACGGCTCGATAATTAATATAATGATAAATGGGGAAAAGATTGAAGTTGTCAAAGAGTTCATATTAACTGCATTCAAAATTAACACTAATGGAAGCAGCAGTCAAGAAATTAAACTATGTATTGTATTAGGCAAATCAAAACCTTAAGGTGCTCAAAAACAAAGACATCAATTTGAAGGCTAAGGTGCACCTGACTCAAATCATGGAGTTTTACTTGCCTCATATACATGGAAAAGTTGGACAATGGATAACACTGCAGAAGAATTGATGCATTTGAATTCTGGTATTGGAGAAGAATATTAAAAGTAACATGGACTGCCAGAATATACAAATTTGTGTTGGAAGAAGTACAGTCCAATGCTCCTTAGAAGCCAGGATGGGGAAACTTTGTCTCTCATTTCTCAAATGCTATCAGAAGAGACCAGTTTCTGGAAAAGACCATCATGCTTGGTAAAGTGGAGCATCAGTGAAAAAGAGACTACCCTCAATGAGATGGACTGACACAGTGGCAGCACCACAGACTCCAGCATAAACAACTGTAAGGATGGCGCAGGAGAGAGCCGTGCTTCATCCTGTTATATAGATGGTCACTATGAGTCAGAACTAAATCAAAGGCACCTAACAGCAATACAGGGAAAAGTGATTGGTTTTCAAATATGGATTGTATATGACATTTCTTTCTCAATTCTTTATTAATTCTACTATTCTGTAGTTTAAGTCTCCTGGGTCTCTCAAATGTATAATCATGTCATCTAAAATACAATTTTACTTTTTATTTTTCATATTTATAACAACTTTCAAATTTCTAATCATGTTATTAGCAACCTTCAGAAATAATGTTGACTTATAACAGTCAAAATAGACATCCTTATTTTGGTCCTTAACTAGCCACTAATTACTTCTCCAAAGTCATCTCCTACAATCCTTGTTCACTTACTACAATCACACCAGCCTCCAAAAAAGCCAATCATGTTCCTGCCACAGGCCCTTTGTACATGTTATTCAAGAATGTCTATTCAAGCGCATGCAATTCATGCATGTCTTCCTCATTTAGTTCAGTGAAGTGTCTGCTTTAAGGGCATCAGCTAAGACTAACCATTCATGACCAAGTATCTAGGTAACGTAGGACTGCTGCAACAAAAAATACAATTGGGTGGCTTTAAAGAAAATAATTTTATCTTCTCACAATTCACGGGGTTAGAAGTTCAAATTCAGGATGTGGCTCATGGAGGAGGCCCACTGTGTTGGCAATCCTGGTAGTTCCTTAGTATTCCTTCATGTCTTTTAATAAATATCCTCCCCTGTGTGTGCATATGTATACATCTGTATGTAAGTATGTGTATATCTGTGTCTATTCTGTTTTTTCCCTCAGAAGTGACAATATAAAACAAACAAACAAATAAACTATTTTTAAACAGGATCATATTTCTAAATATAGAGCCATATTTCCAGCTATGTTATTGTTGTGTAGTGTTAAGTCCATTCCAATTCATAGTGACCCTATATAGGGTTTCCAAAGAGTGGCTGGTGGGTTTAAACTGCTGACATTGAAGTGAGCAGTTCAGTGCTTATCCTACAGGGCCACACAAGGACTCCTTTACAGGTACATTGTTGTTATTAAGTGCTATAGAGTCACTTCTGACTCACCTAGACTTTGCATCAAGTTACCGAGGATTAGTTGGTGGATTTGCACCTCCACAGCAGGTATAGGGGTTAGATTTCAACATATATTGTTAGAAGATGCACTTTAAATCATAATGCCCACCATTTAAGCATAGCACCTCCCTTCAATTTTCAGTCCCTTTAACTGCTTCATGCTTCTTCATAAAATTTGTCATAGCCTGACTTAAGCATTGCTACATTTATTTAGTGATTATTTTTGTTGTTAAGTGCCGTCGGCTCAATTCTGATTCATAGTAACCCTATATAATATTTTCAAAGAGCAGCTGGTGGTCTAAATCACTGACCTTGTGGTTAACAGTCCAGTGCTTATCCTATAGCGCCATACCAGAATTTATCTCTCCCAAATGACTCTAAGCTTCCATGCGGCAAGACATTTTCTGTTCTGTTGACTGCAGTGTTCTCTATTTCTAGAACTTCTTTTTCTAGAAGTTGCTCAACAAATATATGTTGAAGGAGTAAACTGAATCAGCAAACTTTCTGATGAGACTGTGTGTCCCAGTTTGGCAGGATGTCTTCTCTGCTGTTTTAGAAAGTAGTCATTACCACAGGCCAGGAACTTCTCAAGCTACCAGGTCTAGCTCTTTCTTATAGCTTTGAGGTCCAAGTCCTTATATTAGACCTCTCTAATGCTAATTATTTTCTTTCTTTTAAAAATAAGTTTAAGTTGCCTTTCCATTCACCCTTTTTACTAGTGTCTACCCTCTGGTGTAGCACTGGACTGTAAGATTGGGTTGAACCACAAGGTTGGCAGTTCAAACTCACCAGCTACTCCTTGGAAATCCTATACAGGGTCACTATAAGTTGGAACTAACTCCATGGCACTTAACAGCAACAATAACAATTCTCTAGTTTGTGATTTACTCTCTCTTCCCCTCCCATCCTTGGTAACCATCAAAGAATGTTTCCTTCGGTGTAGAAACCTTTTCTTGACTTTTTGTAATAATGGTTTCATACAATACTTATCCTTTTGTGAATAACTTATTTCACTCAGCAGAACGTTCTCCAGGTTCATCCATATTATGAGGTTATTTCCCAGTTTCTTCATTATTCTTTAACACCACATAGTATCCCATCATGTGTGTGTTCCATAGTGTGGTTATCCATTTGTGCAGTGATGGGCATTTAGATTGCTTCCGTGTTTCTGCTATTGTGAGCAGTGCTGCAATGAGTGTGGGTATGCTTTACCTGTCACTGTCACTGCTCTTACTTCTCTAGGATATAAACTTAGTAGTGGAATTGCTGGATCGTACGCTATTTCTATTTCTAACTTTTTAAGCAAGTAGTTCTACAGCTAATTATTTCACTCCCATTTTGTAGAGAGGAAACAAAGTGCTAAAATATCCTGAGAATCCAGGCAGACTACAGGCTAAGTCTATAGTACACCTAGTCTCTGTATGCACGTTCTGGCTTAGGTCTCACGTGAAGAGCAGTGGCCGCATCAAAGGCTGGCTACAGCAGATGTAAGCACTTCCATCCCCAAGCCCACCTAAATAAACATGCAGTCCAGGTAGAAGCACATGCATTCAAAGAAAACACCATTTCAGGGCAATCTGCACAGAGCTCCTTACACCTAATCGTAAATTTCTTCTCCTGGAAATTCAGAAGCTACTGCTTTAGATGACTGAAGGTTTAGACCATCACTTTTCCAAGATCTCCACAGAAGTTTTATTTCTCCCTATTATAGGTAAAATACAATTTAATTTATAAAATTTAGATCCATTAATAATCAGAAAACGAATTATCTACAAATGCCACTACATTTGCATTTAAATTTTTGAAAAAGATTTAATAACAACTTAAGTAGACTATTGATTCACTGATCTATGGACAATCATCTTGAAGGTTTTAGGTTTTACCACTGCCTTTTCTAAGACATCCCAGAAATCGTGAAAATGGAACTTCAGTGAACCACTGAATAGTCTCGCTTGGAAGCTGGAAAGGCATTTGGTTGTTTCTTACAGCAGGACTGTTTCCTTAGTCCATCTAAGCATTTTCCAAAGTTTCCTGTGGGAGATCATTTAAAATTTATTCCTTTACTATTGAACATTACATCTGGCTGGGGGAAAACGTCTTACATACTTTATTTATTATAAGTTATTTGGAAGGCTGTTGCTGTTTGCTCAGAGAGTACCCCAATGTCATTCCAAAGAGCCTAATCATCGCATATGGTGGTTGGAAAAATGAACCACTCTGTCATCCCACAATCACAAGGAAGACTAGTCCCAACCCCTCTGCACTGGGTTCTTTCTGTGGCTCACAGGCATAAAAAACAAGGAAACTATAATGGGCCGCAGACTTACTTTTATTAGATAACAGTTCTACCATTAGTAGAGCGCTTTATGATTTTCAAAACATCTCACATCAGACTGTGAGAATCAAGCCCAAATGGCTGCCTCAAGCATAATACTTTTAAATCTATAAACATAGTACTCTCTTCTAAGAATCTTAGTCATAGATCTAAAAACAGACTGCATAATGAACATTAGAATGTAGCTCAGGTTACCGATACTTAAATGTACAGGGCAACAAACTGTAAGAACTGGGGTGTTAATGAGCTAATAGAATTTTAAAAGCATAATACACTTCTGGGATACAAAAACTTGAAATAAATGTATGCAAACTGGACCCAAAAGCTTTATCAGAGTGAGTACACTCCATTATGAGCCCTGGTGTGGTATTGTGGGTTAATGCATCAGACTGCAAAGTCGTTTGAACTGCAAGGTCAGTGGTTCAAGCTCACCAGCTGCTCCTTGGAAACCCTATACAAGGTCACTATGGGTCAGAATCAACTCAACACCACTTAACAATAATAACAATACACTCCATTAAATCCAAAAGAAAAGTGAAAGTCCAAAACCCTGTGCCTATTAGTATAACCCTGTTTAGAAATGTTTTTCTTTTGTTGTGTTAACGAGACCATACTAGGGTAGGGTAATTCCTAAACCAAATGACTTTTGAGTTGTCCCTGTTGTTAAGTGCCTTTGAGTTGGTACCAACTCAAAGCAACCTTGAAACAGGGTTTCCGAGGAGGTCAATTTGAACCGCCAACCTTGTGGTCCGGTGCATTATCCCAAAGCACCACATAAAAAGAGCAGATTAGATACAGATACACACAGAGAAACAACAGACACCATGTGAATCTACAAGCAAAGGAACACTAAGGATTACTAGCAGCCACCAGAAACTTCCCGTGGGACAGAGGCCCACGGAAGAAATCAACATGACCAAGACTCTAATTGGGAGGTTTAGCATACAGAACTGTTCTTTAAGGCCACATACTTGCGGTATTTTATGTTTCTGCAGCACCAGATAGCTAAATATCCATTCATTATTTTTTAAAACATAGCAGAATTCAATTTAAAAGTAAGAGAACTAAAGGGCTGATTAAACATTTTGGTTAACAAGATCATTTTGGAGGGTTCATGTGAATAAACTAAAAAGATTATAAGAATTTAAGTGACTAAGCAATCCTTCAGTGGGTCCTCAAGTTTTGTAATACAACTTACAAGGACACTGTGAATATCTATATAACTTTTCCCCAAAAAGAGATTTGAAATGATTTATGCAAATAGAACAGGGCTTTACCTCTTTTGTTTAACATAGAAAATCTGGAATACATATTGTTCTCATTTGGGTACTTTATTTAATTTACTCTGGTAATCTGAAAAATCACCCTATTTATATTAACTAATGTATTCAAATAGGTGTTAATCAAGAGACTCTATTTACCCTTCCCTTTAACTGTTGTAATTTTTTTTTTTTTTTTTTAAGACTAGGGATGAAAAAGAAAGTCACAATTTTATAAAGCCAAAAGAGAAAATAGAAGTTGACTCACTTGTTCAAGGTCATCCAGCGACCAGTGCAAAAAGCCAGCACCAGGGATCCCCGCTCCATGCCCCAGAGCTCTGTGTACTAACCAGACCAAGCAGTCTGCCTTACAGCCCTGGGGCCTACAAAGCCAGCATAGTATGCTAAATCATAGCAGAAGAAGAAAGGTTTGTATCAGGTTATCCTCAGAAAGGGCTAAAAGCAGGCATCTGCTACAGAATAGAGCTGACAGCTCCAGCTGGAAGCTTTTCTCACTCATTCTCCAAAACAAGTTATGGGAAACAAGCAAGTTCAGCTTTTTACTATATATTTCTGGTGAGTGGCTTTGGAGAGACAATTGGTAAAATCTAGAAAGGGAAACTAGTCATGACTCACAGCCTTCATTTACTTGTCAAGGAACCTAATATGCCATCCATAGATTCCAACCAGCTTCATTTTGATTGTTGTTATTGTTAAAGTGCTGTTCAGTCGGTTCTGACTCATAGCAACCCTGTCTAGGGTTTCCAAGGAGCAAATGGTGGATTTGAACTTGCAGTTCAAACTGACCTTGTAGTCCAGTGCACTATCCTGCAGCACCACACCAGAACT
>NW_006408751.1:4213464-4218166 GCF_000296735.1 Chrysochloris asiatica
AACATCCAGAGTCAAATGACACATCTAAAATATGGCAACAACCAAACCTGAGCTCCTAACCTTTCTTCCACAGACCTTATCCTTATGGTCATCCTATTTCAATCAGTAGACCCTTCATCTTTTAAACTACTCTAGCCAAAGAATTGGAGTCATCCTTGACTCTTCTTTCCCATGCTCTAAACCCAACCCATCAGAAAACACTATTGGCTCTCGTTTCAAAACACACCCAGAATCTGACCACTTCTCTCACCACGTCCTACCACTCCTCAATTTAGTCCAAGCCACCATCATTTCTCTTTCAAATTATTACAATAGCCTACTAATTACTTCTCCTGACTTGACTCAGTATATTCCAACATAACAATTGAACCAAGATTTTTATAACAGTATTACATCATGTCACTCACAATGGCCCTACTTCACTGACTAGAAGTCAAAATACAAACACTCCTCTTTCCAATGTCTCTGATCTCATCTCCTACCACTCCATTTCACAATCAGTCTCAAACTACACTAACCTCCTTGATGATTTCTAACACATTTCTGCCTTTTGTCCCTTGCATTGGCTGTTCTGCCAGACAAAGTATTCCCCCAGACAATGACTTGCCCACCCAGATCTATTTAAAACTACAACCCTCTGCCCTCTAACTTTCTAACTTTTACTCTGCTTCATCTTTATCTACCTTTTCTTTTTTCCTAATGTCCTTTCTAACATTCTAAAAAATTCACTTCTGTTTTAGTTTTTTACTTTTTATTGTGAATTGGGTTAGGGTTCACAATGCACACTAATATTTCATTCAGCAATTCATAAATATTTTGTCTCATGTCATTGATTACAATCCCCATAATGTAACATCATTAATCCAACTTGCTCCTTGTGTTTCCTGTTTCCACCTTCCATTTTTCCTAACCCTTCTGAAGTAAGTCTTTAAGTAAATATTGTCCTTTTTCATATCAAATGGTTGATAATTATTAATGAGTACCTCCCTAATGTTATTGCTCCATTTAAACGCCTCTCTGGAGTCCTGGTGTGGCACTATGGGTTAATGCGCCGGACTGCAAGGTCAATTTGAACTGCAAAGTCAGCAGTTCAAGCTCACCAGCAATTCCTCAGAAACCCTATACAGAACTGCTATGTGTCAGAACCAACTCAATGGAACGTAACAACAACGTTGTTTGACTGAAAATTGAGCCAAGGGGATGAGTTCACTTCCAAACCTAAAATTCATTTCCAAACCTGTGGTTCTATTTGTCTCTAGCCTATCACTAAGCTTGGGCTTTTTCATTATTTTGAGTTTTGTTCCAATTATTCTCCCACTCTATCTAGAACCTTTTAATGTTATTCCTTTCAGAGCAGTTGGTTGTGGTACCTGGAACTATCTAGCTCTTCAAGTCTTACAGTGATGGAAACGTATCTTTGTGTGGTTCATTAGTCACTGGACTAATTCTTTCCATGTGTGTGTAATTTTCTGCATTCTTTGCTCTTCCATATGGGAAAAGACCAACAGCTACACCTTAGATGGCCACTTCACATACTTTAAGACCCTAGTCACTGCTCACCAAAGTAAGATGTAGATCATTGTCTTTGTAGACCATCTTATACAAACTGACCTTGTGTTCCTCAATACTATAGTCTTGAGCCACCAAGCCCTGTGACTCATTCTTCGCAAGGAACTTTCATAATTTTGCCCCCACATTCATGGGTGTGGTCCACCACATTCATGGGTATATTTGCAGCATAGGTAAAGGCACATATAGAAAAACCCTCTGTAAAACCTACTCATGGGTGTAGTCCCATTCTCCCTCCCACACCCAGTCAACCTGAGTATCTATCCATTAGTTTATTAAGTGCCAATGAGTCAATTCACCTCAAAGTGACGCTGTCTAGGGTTTCTGAGTAGCAGCTTCAGAATTTGAACCATCAACCTTTTGGTTAACAGTTCACTGCTTATCCTACAGCACCATACCAGGACTCCCTAACTTTTATAGGTGTACAGTAAATAGTTGTTGAATGAATAACTCTGGAAAACTGTAATGCACACCAAAAAAGAGCAAAAGTAAGATACCATAAATGTTATAAATGCAAAACAGGCAAAGCAACACTACATGTGTATGTAGTGAAAGTATGAAAACATATGTGGGAATTATGAATATAATATTAAAGATGATGTGCTTCTAGGAGGAAAGGTACGAAGAAAAACTTATAAAAACACAGGAAGTTAACTGAAGTGCTAATATACTTTCTTTTAAAAGAACTAAAACAAACTTTAGATTGTTGATCAGTGACTAGGGTCTTAAAGTATGAAAATGTTTTTCAAAGCTGGGTGTCAGGCATATGGGTATTCAAAATACTCTATACTTCTTGAGTATGTGAAATACTTCAAATTTCATACCTGCAACAGGACAGTGAGAGAAATCTTACAGAAAACATAGTTGATTTAAAAACATAACCTTCTCCCACTAGAAAGAACAAGCAAACCAGCCCGGAACAACAAGAGAGACAAAAGATACATCTTCAAAAAGGATCAGCAGGAAAAAACTAAAATGAAAATGGCAGTAGGACTGGCTATTACAAGAATAAGCAAGTTGTTCACGAGGAAGCCATCAAGGCAAGAAATCAAGTCCCTTCAGGAAAATCCCCCTGTAAGACGGAAACTCAAAGTGAACATGGGAGTAGGCATTTAAGCTTGCTGGCGATTACACTGGTCTACAGGTGAGTGGAAAGGGGGGGAAAGGCAGCAATGAAGAAATGGGCTGAGTTCAACCACGTTCCATAGACTCCCAATGAATCTATCCCGTTGGAGATGTGAGAGAAGACGAAGGGCTGGTTGGTCCAAACTGTGGTGAGACCTGGAGACACCTGAGTCATGGACAAGGACATAGCCATGGAAGGTTATAGCTAAGAGTGAAGCATCCAGCTAATATGAAGTGAGAGGAGACACATAAGACCACCCAAACTTGCAGATAGTACTCTTTTGACCTAGCTTCGATGGCTTGATAATCAGAACTCGACTAGAGGACGATTAAATTTTTTTTTTTTTTAAATAAAGGAAACGAGTGTAAATTGCTACAGTTTGATACCACATACTCATGGAGGTAGTAGTTCTAAATACCAACAGAGAGGGAAAGAGTTTTCACATCAAGTATCAATCCTCTCCCCTCTGTACACAGAGTAGATAGGGATGGGCAACTTAGACACCGGCTACCTAAAATGAGGCCCTGATAAAGGCTTGAAGTGACTGGTTTACAAGGTTACAAGAGGGAGTTTAGTTTAAGAGTGTAGATAGAGTCCCCACTGAATAATTTTCATCTTGTCTAGATGGGTTTGGTAAAAAGAGATGGGGATACAATTCTTATGATTCGATCGTGAGTAATTGTAACCATAACTAATTGCGACTGTCACAACTGTAAAGGTAGAAGTTTTGTAACAAAAATGGGGGAGTAGTTAATCTTTCAGTCCAGAAACAGAGTACCCTAGGACCATCAAGAGAAAAGAGCACAAGTAGAATGCGAGACCTTATCCAGAAAAGCAGTGACACCAGAGATAGAGGCAGAGATGGGGACATGGAGAGAAGGAGCAGCTGAGGACTGTAGACTCATGGAAACGAGGGACAGAGTGCTGGCGGCCAGGAGGCAGACTTACAGAATGTGCCCTTTGGTGGTGTAAATTATTATATATGACTGAAGTCTTTTGTTTTTGTTTTTAAAGATCTGAATAGAGAGAAACACTGTTAACTGATGGTACTTGGAGGGTATAATAATCATTGTAATGAAACAAAGTATATGATTTTTTTTAATGTAAAACTGATGATCTGCCTGGAAACTTTAACTCAATTCACAATAAAAACTTTTTAAAAAATGTAAGAGTTCCAACAAATGACCTTGACCATATCCCACCTGAATTTATGCATCACCTCAAGAACGCTAATAACTCATGACCTGAAGAGTTGTGGGATGATATAAAGAATCTCATACAGAAAGAACGCAAAAGATCATTAAAAGGACAAGAAAAAAATAAAGACAAAATGGATGTAACATAAAACTCTGAGTCTTTCTCTTAAGCATCGTTGTTTTGTTGTTAGGTGCCATCGAGTTGGTACCGACCCACAGCAAAACTATGCACAGCAGAACGAAACACTGCCCAATCCTGGGCCAACCTCACTACTGTTTCCACACTTGAGTCCAATCCTGGGCCAACCTCACTACTGTTTCCACACTTGAGCACCAGTTGGCCAATCCATCTCATTGGGGGTGTTCCTCTTTTTCTCTGACCGTCCACCTTACCAAGCATAATATCCTTCTCCAATGACTGGTCCCTCCTGATAATATGTCCGAAGTAGAAGAGATGAAGTTTGGCCATCTTGGCTGCCAAGGAGCATTCTGGCTGCACTTCTTCCAAAACGGATCCATTGGTTCTTTTAGCAGCCAATGGCACTTTTGGTATTCTCCTCCAATACCATAACTCAAAAGCATCACTTCTTCTATGGTCTTCCTTATTCACTGTCCAGCTTTCGCATGCATATGAGGTTACTGAAAATACCATGGCTTGGGTCAGGCGTACCTTAGTCCTCAAGCTGACATCTTTGCTCTGCAACACTTTAAAAAGGTCCTGTGAAGATTTGCCTAATGCAATACGTCATTTAATTTCTTGACTGCTGCTTCTGTGAGTGTTGATAGTTGATCCAAGAAGAATGAAGTCCTT
>NW_006408751.1:4218321-4225260 GCF_000296735.1 Chrysochloris asiatica
CTATCCTGCAGCACCACACCAGAACTACCCCTGCCCCGCCCCCCCCCCCAAAAAATATATAAACTGATCCTACTTTTTTAGCCTTGGTTTGATAAGATGGCTAGAGGCTTTATTCCAACAAGACCATACATGCTCTCTCTCAAGATTAATAGCCATGGAAGTTTCAAAGAACCTCCCTTCCCCAAGGGTGGAACTGTTACAGACCACAATTTACTTGAGAGATTCTGGGTTTTGAGCATCTTTTCCTTGTAACACAAGAACCCTCTCATTGAATGTGCTTATAGGCAACATATTATTGGACTAAATATCTCACAACAGCCACACATTTAAAAAATTACATTATGGAAAAAATGATAAGGTTCAAAAGAGTAGAGAAAATGAACCCTGGTAGCATAGTGGATTATGAGCGGGTAGCAGTCTGAAACTGGCAGCCACTCTGCAGAAGGAAGGTGAGACTTTCTATTCCCATAAAGACATACAGCCTCGGAAACCCTATACAAGGCCATTAGGAGTCAGAACCGACTCAGTGGCACACACCACCAACCACCAAACACTACAGTGGAGTGTTTGTTAATAAGAATCACTAAAGAATCACTTGTCCTAAAATTGTTGTTTTTGTTAAGTGCTAATGAGTCAGCTCTAACTCATAGCGACCCTGTATAGGGTTTCCGAGGAGTGTCTGGTGATCTTGAACTGCCAACCTTGCAGTTCAAATGATCTTGCAGTCCAGTGCATTAAAATCACAGCACCACACCAGGACTCCTGTCCTAAAATAGACACCATAAAATGCTCATACCCATAACTAAGCAAAATCAATCACTGTTATTGTTGTTAAGTGCCATCCAGTCAATTCTGATCCCTAGCAACCCTGTAAAGGGTTTCCAAGGAGCAGCTGGTGAGCTTGAACCACCGACCTTGCAGTTCAAACGACTTTGCAGTCTGGCGCATTAGCCCACACAGAGTACCAAATTTACAGGAAGGTCAATATGTATTTAACTAACTTCTTTTTAAGGAGCTTTGGTAGTGTAGTGGTTATGAATCGGGCTGCTAACCTCAAGGTCAGCAGTGTGAAACTACCAGCTGTTCCGCTGGAGAAAGATGAGGCTTTCTGCTCCCGTAAAGATTTAGAGCATCAGAAACCCTGCATCGGAACTGACTCCACAGTACTTAACAACAACAACTTCTTTTTAGAATTGAAAGTAAACAACATTCCAATTACAAAAAATTCACAGATAAATGACTAATAAAGTACAGTTAACATTATAGTTTTGTTTTGTTTTAGTAAAGGAAAAAAGATGGGTGAAAGAATGATGAGAACAATATCAAGTAAGGGTTCAAAAACTCGTTGACTATCTGCCTGTGTTGGCCTAAAAGTTGACTTTATAAAGAACAAGTAAAGAACATTCACTAAAGTATGACACCCAATATGACTGTTGTTAAGTGTGGTTGAGTCAGTTCCAACTAGTAACCCTTACATGGTTTCCAAGGAGTGGCTAGTGGGTTTGAACCACTGACCTTGCAGTAAGCAGTCCAGGGCTTATCCTATACTGCCACACCAGAACTCCACTCTCAACAGTAGGTACTGTAATATGCCTTTAATCTTATAGTTGATATTTTGGTAAAGGTGCTTTTTTTTTTAAATTAGAGCCATTTTAACTTATTTTTCTAAGAAAACCACTCTCTCAATGCATTTTCTATTTGGGTGTTTTTCTATAATAGCCCTGCATCCTGGGTGGTTCGGCAGTAGAGTTCTCGCCTTCCATGTAGGAGGCCAGTATTTGATTTCCTGACACTGCATCTCATTTACAGTAAGCACTCCTCTCTCTGAACAGGTACTGCGCATTGCTATGATGTTGGACAGGTATCAGCAGAGCTTCTAGATTGCAACAGACTAAGAGGAAAGGTCTAGAGATCGACTTCCAAACCTCAGACAATGAAAATCCTAGGATCACAATGGTTGCAAACCCCATCTGATCATGGGGATGTTGAAGGACCAGGGAGTGCTAGGTTTCATTGCCATTAAGTTGCCAGGAGTCAGAGGTTGATTCAAAGAAAACTAACAGCAACATAACATCCATGGCATCCATTTAACATAGTCAATGGTGTGAACTCAATACCTTTTCAGGTATTAAATATAAGAAACATAAAAGCAGAAATGATCTTGTGGTTCAAAATAGGTCAGGCCCAAGGGGAAAAAGTCCTACAAGACACTTGACTAATCAGGCCATAAAAGTATCTCTTTTTATTTTTTAAGTCATTTTACATTAAAAGGGCTTGTTAGACATTAAGCGTGTCCAGAAAAGAGCAAGCAGAATGTTAAGGAAACTGAAAAAATTCGGTGATTTTAATAACAGCTTATAAAGATAGATAAACTACTTAAGACTTGAGATGAGGACTGTGAGGAGGCTTAGCAGTTGTTTTCAAATATCTTTAGACAAATCATAAAGAAGTAGATAGAAGCAAGGTGTTACAAAAGGGAAGAACAAGAATTGTTGCTAAGAGCTGCTAAGTCACTTCCAGTTCATAATGACCGTCTGTATAGGGTTTTCAAGGTGTTTCAACTGCCAACCTTGCGATTAGCAAACTAGTGTTTATTCTACAGTACCACACCAGGACAGACAGGTGGCAGCTATGCTGTTGTTAGGTGATACAGAGTCATTTCAAACTCATAGCATTTCTATGCACAACACAAAAAAAACCCTGCCAATCTTGTGCCATCCTCACAATCATTGTTACAACTGAGCCTACTGCTGCTGTCACTGTGCCAATCCATCTCACTGGGAGTCTTTGTCTTTTTCGTTGACCCTCTACTTTATCAACCATGATGTCCTTCTCCAAGGACTAGTCCCTCCTTATAATGTGTCCTTAGGATGAGAAATGAAGTCTCCCCACCCTGGCTTCTAAGGAACACTCTGGCTATACTTCTTCCAACACAGATTTGTTTGTTCTTCTAGCAGTCCATGAAGCTTTTAATTTAATTTTTAACTTCTCTAACATCATAACTCAAATACATCAATTCTTTTATGGTTGTCTGTATTCACTGTCTAATTTTCACATGCATATAAGGATATTTAAAATACTACCACGACTTGGATCAGGTACACTTTTGTCCTGAAACTAACATCTTTGCTATTGAACAATTTAAAGAAGTTTTGTGAAGCAGATTAGCCTAGCATAATACATCCTTTGACTTCTTGACTGCTGCTTTCATGAATGTTGACAGTGGTTCCAAGTAAACTGAAGTCTCCAAGTAAATTGAAGTCTTTCGAAACTTAAATCTTTTCTCCATTTACATGACATTACTTATTGGTCCAATTGTGAAGATTTTTGTTTTCTTCACACTGAGTTGCAATCCATACTGAAGACTCTGTTCTATAATCTTCATCAGCAAGTATTTTAAGTTCTCTTCACTTTTAGCAAGCAAGGTTATATCATTTGCATACCACAGGTTATTAATGAGTCTTCAGCCAATCTTGAAGCCACATTCTTCATATAATTCAATTTCTCGATTATTTGCTCAGCATATAGACTGAATAAGAATAATGAAAGTATACAACCCTGGCACACATCTTTCCAATCTTAAACCATTCAGTGTCCCCTTGAGGCGTTCAAACAACTGACTCTTGGTCCATATATAGGTTCCTCTTGAGCACAAAGTGTTCTGGAATTTCAGTTTTTCACAATGTTATCCATAGCTTGTCATGATCCACACAGCCAAAAACCTTTGTATAGTAGATAAAGCACAAGTAAATATCTTTGTGGTATCTTCTGCTTTAGTCATTGTCTATTGGACATCAGTAATGATATCCCTTATTACACATCAATGCCTGGATCTGGCTTGAACCTCTGGCAGGTCCCTGTTAATGTACTTGCAGCTGTTTTTGAATTACCTTCGGCAAAATTTTACTTGCATGCAATATTAATGATATTGTCCAAGGATTTACGCATTCCATTGGGTCACCTCTCTTTGGAGAGGGTACAAATATGGATCTCTTCCACTCAGTTAGCCAGGTCTTTCCAATTTGGGGGCATAGATGAGTGAGTGCCTCCATGAGTCTTCAGCATCATTTCTAGCCATATTTTCCAACTACTGATCCTTCCTCTTTATTTCCAACCTTTACATTCCAGTCACCAGTAATTATCAGTATATCTTGATAGAATTTTTGATTGGTTTTAGGCTGAAAAAGTTGGTAGAATTCTTCAATTTCATCATCACTGGCTTTAGTGGTTTGTGTGTATATTTGAACAATAGTGGTATTAACTGGTCTTCCTTGTAGGCATATGGATATTATCCTATAACAGGCAGAATTGTACTTCAAGACAGACCTTGAAATGTTCATTTTGTTGATGAATGCAACACCATTCCTCTTCAATCTGTCATTCCTGGCATAGTAAACCATATGATTGTCAGATTCAACGTGGCCAATACCAGTCCATTTCAGCTCACTAATGCTTAGGTATTGATGTTTATGTGTTCCATTTCATTTTTTACAACTTTTTCTTGATTTATAGCACCCCAAGTTCTGACTATTAATGGATGTTTACAGCTGCTTCTTCTCATTTTGAGTTGTGCCCCATTAGTAACAGAAGGTCCCGAAAGCTTTATGCCATTCGTGTCATCACTGTCAACTGTACTTTGAGGGGGCAACTCTTCCCAATTGTATTCTGAGTGCCTTCCAACCTTAAGGGCTCATCTTCTGGCACTAGATGGACAATATTTTGGTGCTATTCATAATGTTTCAATATTCAATATTCTGGCGCTAACAGTCTTCCACTCTTACTCATAAGGTTTTTAGTGGCTAAACATTCATAAGTCGTCCATCCTCCTTCTTCCTAGTCTGAATCAAGAAGTTCAGCTGAAACCTGTCCACTATGGGTGACCTTGATGGTATGTAAAATACTGATGCTACAGCTTCCAGCAACACACAAGTCACCACAGTATGACAAACTGGCAGACAATTGGTGGGCAGAAGTTCTTGGGAAGCAATTTCCACCTCAACAAAGGAAAACATTCAAATAGCTAAAACTGCACACCAGGAGAACTGGCTCTCTTAGGAGCTCAGTGACTGCTGTCAGGGTGTTACACTGCAGCATACAGAGGTGGACTGGGTGGCCTCCAAAGTCTGTCCACTCCTGGCCACTTCACTGCTTTCCTGCAGGACCTCGGACATAACAATTATTCTCATTGCCTCTCAGTTGTAAAACTTTGCTAATATAGTAGCATTATATGTTTGTCGTCACATATAAAAGAAAACACCTTTTTGGTAGAGATAATGAAGGCTGAGACAGTCCGATGGCTATGGTGGACATCAAATGACCTGATAAAAATGCCTAAGTATGAGTTGGCATTAGTGAAAGTCATAATAGTACACATGACAGTAGAATGAGCCAGTGAGAGCCTTCTGAGCCAGTCGGCAGAAAGGAGCATGGGAGCCCCATGAGCAGCACAATACAGTGGGTTGCTGTGATCTGAAAGCAGACATGCGGGTTACCCATGTACTAACTCCAATAAAGCATCTTAGCCACTGGAAAGTCTGGCTCTGAACTCCGAGTTGTGAAACATTTTGCAGTTGCCAACATTTTTAAGTCACATGGAAACTGAGGTTGTCAGGCTTCCTTAAAATTCCATTCTTCAAAAATAAGCCTCTCATCCCTAGAGAGACTAATTAAAAACAAAAAAAATCTGTATTTCCAAGCCTGCATTTCCTTTTGGTCAGTAATACTAATGAAAAGCTAGACTCACGGATAAAAGGCTATTTAGTAGATTAGTCAACCCCCCTCCACCCTTTGGCACCATCAGCCCAACATCCCCCCGAGGACTTTAACCATACTGAGAGACATAAGAAACATGTCTCAAGTGATTCACACCAAGAAGATTAATAGTTCCAAAACCCAGCACAGGGATTTGTAGTACTATTACTTCACATGGCTATCTGTCACACCTCAACATCTCAACTTACAAAAATGGAAGATTAATCTCCCCCTTTTTCCTTCCTTCCCACCAATCCAGTTTTAAAAGTTTGGAAAATATTAGATGGAGTCAATATAAAATAGTATCAAGATGAGGGATACACTGAAGTTTAATGATTAAAATAAAAAAACAGTAAGAGCCAAAATAAAGGGGTCAATTTATCATTTTCCAAGTCTCACATACAAAAAAGAAATCAGTAGAAAAGAAAAATGCCTAACAGAAGATCACTTAATGACATTATTAGTAATGTGAATATAACTAAAGCGAAATTAATGATTAGAAGCAAAGCACCAGTACCCTGCAGGTTTTAGAAAGAAACTCAGCAAGAATGCATTTATCTAGCACTGTAGGAGGCTGAGTTAGTCAATATATTTGAGAGGTCACCCACTCACACCTTTAAGCAATAATATTCCATTTCAAATGCAGTGTATGGAACAGAAATTAATCTTTACATGACAATGGAGATAATCTGGAACATCAAATCAAGATTTGTTTCTACATTAATTGACTACAAACTGTTGTGCTTTTTTTTTTTTTTAATTACCTAATTTTCAAAGTTTTTTCTTTGTTTGTTTTCCCTGTAGATGCTCTTCTTTTCAGACAATCACTATATTACCTTTAGGTCTTCCCAACATCCCTCTCTTGGTCAACTCAACTTTTTCTCCAATCTTCTATTGCCTTGCTTCTAATTTAATGTGAGCCACTTCACTGCTTTTCTGCAGGATCTCAGACAAAATAATTACTCTCGTTGACTTTCAGTTGTAAAATTTTGCTGTTACAGTAGCATTATATGTTTATGGTCACATATAAGAAGAAGAAAATAACCTCTTGAAATAAGTGAATAAAGAAAAAGTTACTGGAATTCTATCTAAAATAAACATTGAAGGGATGATTCTAGGCCACATGCTAGAAACAGGACATTTTAACAAACAGATTCAACAGCACTTAACAATAACAACAACAATCTC
>NW_006408751.1:4226635-4237451 GCF_000296735.1 Chrysochloris asiatica
AAAAAAAAAACAGGTCAGAAGAAGCTTCCTGAGAAGACTGCAAACTGAGTGTTGAAAGACTAAAGGGATCTGAGAGTCATCTAGAGGAAAAGGGACAAAAAGAGTGAATGGCATGTGTCAAGGTACTGAAGTAACAAAGAATATGATGTGTTCAAGGAACCACAAACAATTTGGTATAGCTAATCTGTGTGTCAGAACTGACTCGACAGCACTTAACAAATCTATTCTGTATGTCTGGAGAAAATGGCAGAAAATGATAAAAGACAGTTAAATGAAGTTCAGATAACAGAGAACCAAATACAACAGCATTTTACATTTTGCCTTTAAGAAAACCTTAAAACTACTAAAACATTTCAACAATAGGAGTAATACAAACAGTCAGCTTGTAAACTGACTCTGGGTTTCAGAGAGGCAAGAAGCCACTGTTGCCTGGAGAAATCACGAAGGCTAGAGTAAGTCAATGAGCACGGGAAGGAGCAGATGTTCAAGAGGTACTGTATTTAGCTCAGCCTAAGTCAAAATGGGTTTAACCTGGGGCTGGGGAGGTAGCAGGGAAAATGGTAGCAGCAATTAAAAATAGAAAGTAGATACCAATATGACACATAGAAAGAACAAGCTACAAAAGCAAACACATACACAGGTAAATTGGATTTCATCAAAAATTTAAAATATGGCATTATCAATAAAATGAAAAGACATTTTAATGAAATGAAAGAAAATATTTAGGAGCCATATATTTGACAAGAGCTTAATATATAAATAACTATTACCAGGAGTCCTGATATGGCATTATAGGATAAGCACTAGACTGTGAAGTCAGTTGTTCAAACTCATGAGCCGCTCCTTGCAAAATCTATACAGGGTCACTATGAGTCGGAACCAACTCAGTGACACTTAACATAACATTACACTTCAGCAACAAAAAAGACAGCCCAGTTTAAAAATGGGCAATGAACTTGAATAGACATTTCACCAAAAAAGAAATTAAAATGGCCAACAAGTACATAAAGAGATGCTCAACATCATTAGTCATTAGGGAAATTTAAATCAAAACCACAATGAGATACCACTTTACATGCACTAATAAAACAAGTTGTCACAGACCCAGCTCCAATTTTTGGCTACTCCATGTGCGACTAGAACTGTATTCCAGGGTTTTCAGTGGCTAATGTTTCAGAAAGATTACAAAGCTTTTTTCCTGAATTGCATCTGTGTGTACTTGAGTCTTCACCTTTGTTCTTGTACCATTCACACTCCTCACACCCACTAAGAAGACTATTATCAAAAAATCAGAAAATAAAAGTGTTGACAATGAGGTGGATAAAACTTAAAAATATGCTAGGTGAAATAAGCCAGACACAAGAAGAAATATATTATAAGATCCCATTTATATGACATATCTAGAATAGATAAAACATACAGAGGGCTGCAAACAACAAGGTCAGTGGTTTGAGTCCACCAGGTGCTCTGCAAAAGAACAATGAGGCTTTCTGTTTCTGCAAAAGAATTAGAACCTCAGAAACCCTATACAGGGTTACTATAAGTCAGAACTGATTCTACGGCACTTAACAACGACAAAGAGACAGAAAATAGATTGCTGTTGTTGAGCACCGTGGTGTCGATTCAGACTCATATGACCCTGCACAGGGTTTCCGAGGCTGTAAATCTTTACAGGAGCAGAAAGCCTCATCTTTCTCCCACAGAACGGCTAGTAGTTTCAAACTTCCAACCTTCAAAGGCTAGGGATAGTTGGAAATGGAGAGTTATTGATTAATGGGCACAGTCTGGAATGATGAAGAAGTTCTGGAAACAGTTGTGATGGTGTGTTTGGTAGGCATTTAATGCCACTGAACTGTACACCTGAAAATGGGTAAAATAGAAAATTTTTTGTTATGCATATTTTACCACACACACACACACACACAAAATAGAGATGGGAAAAAAAAAGGGTAAATGCCAGGAATGTTATAAATTCATTATAGAATTTTGTTGTTGTTAAGTGCTGTTGAGTTGGTTCTGACCCATAGCGACTCTGTATAGGGCTTCTGAGGAGTGGCTGGTGAGCTTGAACCATCAACTTTGCAGTTCCAACTGACTTTGCAGTCCAGCACATTAACCCACAGCACCATACCAGGACTCCATAGAATTTGGTTGTTATTGTTGTTAAGAGCCGTCGAGTTGGTTTCCACCCATAGCGAGCCTGTATAGGGTTTCTGAGGAGCGGCTAGTGAGCCTGAACTGCTGACCTTGCAGGTTAACCCGACTTTGTAGTGCCATGCATCAACCCACAGCACCACACCAGGACTCCAGAATTTGGTTGTTGTTGTTGTTGTTGTTGTCAGGTGCCATCAAGTCAGAACCAACTCATAGCAACCCCATGCACAGCAGAACGAAATAATGTGCGATCCTGGGCCAACCTCACTACTGCTGCCACACTTGAAGCCATCAATGATGCCACCTGGCCAATCCATCTCATTGGGGGTCTTCCTCTTTTTCTCTGACCCTCCATCTTACCAAGCATGACATCCTTCTCCAGAGGCTGTTCCCTCCTGACAACATGTCCAAAGTATGAGAGGCGAAGCTTAGCCATCCTGGCCTCCAAGGAGCACTCTGGTTGCACTTCTTCCAAAACAGATCTATTGGTTCTTTTGGCAGTCCATGGCACTTTTAGTATTCTCCTCCAACACCACAACTCAAAGGCATCAATTCTTCTACGATCTTCCTTATTCACTGTCCAGCTTTCGCATCCATATGAGGTTATTGAAAAGTAATATGGCTTGGGTCAGGCGCACCTTAGTCCTCAAGCTGACATCTCTGCTCTTCAATATTTTAAAAAGTTCCTGTGCAGCAGATTTGCCCACTACAATACGTCGTCTGAGCTCTTGACTACTGCTTCCACGAGTGTTGATAGTTGATCCAAGAAGAATGAAGTCCTTGACAACTTCAATCTCTTCTCCATTGATAAGAATGTTGTTTATTGGTCCAGTGGTGAGGATTTTTGTTTTCTTGACATTGAGGTGTAATCCATACCAAAGGCTGTGCTATTTGATCTTCATCAGTAAATGTTTCAAGTCCTCTTCACTTTCAGCAAGGTTGTATTATCTGCATATCACAAGTTGTTAATGAGTCTTCCTCCAATCCTGATGCCACATTTTTCTTCACAGAACCCAGCTTCTCATATTATTTGCTCAGCATACAGTTTGAATAAGTATGGTGAAAGAACACAACCTTGTTGCACACCTTTCCCAATTTTAAAACATTCAGTGTTCCCATTCTCTGTTCGAACAACTGCTTCTTGGTTCAAGTACAGATTTGGCTAGTAGGTACAAAAAATAACATCACCAACCATCGTTCCCATAATACTCTCTACACGGCTGGATTCACTAATTCTTTGCAATGACCACAAAGAACTCAGATGCCATACTCACAGTGATGGGGTTTATTCAGAGTTAATAGGTTATAACGCAAGATTAGAAAACGCTCAGGACACATTTCTTCCAGCCATGACAGCCTCTCCTTCAATGTTTCCTCTCTCTGCCAGGACAAGGTTGCAAAGCTCTTTTAGGGCTACTGATAAATGCCCACCAGACGCACCACTCCACCATAAGCCTCTGTCTAAAGACACTCCACTCTAGCTCCATGGGTCAGCAAACCACATCGCCCCCAATTAATTGCCTTGATGCATCCCACTATGCAATCAAACCTCCTGCCCAAAGTCACTCAGCTTACATATTCCATGGGCTGGGAAGGCCACCGCTCTGTTTTGTGCTCTGGCTATTGCTTCTGCAGCTGCTCCTCTATCACTCGTCTACTGTCACTGCTTTCCATCCCTGGGTCATGCAGGTTCAATGTACAGAGATCTTGGGGTTCAAAGAATGCACTCCACTCCTAGCTCTTTTTCTTGGATCGTAGTGAGACATGCCCATCCCTGCCTCTGAGACGGCTCACTTTATACCCAGGCTAGAGTTTCAAATGTTTACAATTACAATGAACTCTGTTAGAACTCACAGCTGAATCATGTCCTTCTATCAGTATCTTCTCTACCTCCTCTTACCCAGAGCCATCAGAAAAAGAGTGGCTTGGTGGGCGTTACAAAGACTAACACTAGAAGAGATATTAAATAAGTCACTACATCACAGTAGGTATCTGTTCCAGCTACAAAATTGGAGAAATATTTGTGTCACTGAATTGTGATCAAGAGAAAAGAAAACTAGCAAAGAAAATCAAGAAAGGTTTAGGGGCATGGGAATTTCGCCAGAATTATGAAAGATAAATCTTTTATAAAAAGTAAAAGGTAAATGGGTAACTTCTATTAGTTTTTTCTAATGTGATAAAATACTTCTTATATCCCCCAAACTCTACAGAATAGGGTTCCCTTACTTCGCACAACCTTGTTGTTATTAAGTACCAGCAAATCAATTCCAACTCATGGTGACCCTGTATAGGGTTTCCAAGGAGCAGCTGGTGAGCTTGAACTGCCAATCTTATGCCACGGCGCCACAAAAGACACCATTTAAGCTATCCTCCCCAATCGTTCTCAATACTTTCCCAGATGATTACTATGTTTCTCTCTACAGCTTGCACCAAGTATTTCCTGAAACAGATCATGTATCATGTTAATATCTATAAGACAATCTTTAAAGTACCTTTAAAAAACTAAAAATAAAAAACAATCTAGTTGCTAATTTTTTCTACATGGTAACCAATAACCAGGTCTTATTCTTTGATATATTACTGTTTATTGTCAATTAGGTAACCCATATTGTCATAAGCAGTTGTCTTTTCAGTTATGATTATTTCACCAAGTCTTTATTGGCTCTGGAGGAGTCCCTGGTTGAGGCAAAAAGTTAACACACTCAGCTGCTAAACAAAAGACTGGAGCATCAAATTCACCCAGAGGTACCTTAGGAGAAAGACCTGTGGATCTACTTCTCAAAAATTAATCATTAAAGATCCAATAAAGCACAGTCTATGAACTTTCTGAAGTCTTGTCGTACTGTTTCGACACGAGCTTGGTCATGATGAGTTGGAGTCAACTAGACAGCAACTGACGTTGGTTCACTGGCTTTGGTGTACAAGATCCCACCAGCTGCTAGTTCGATGGCTTGTTTTTATTTATTTACTGTCAAGTAAAGAAGAGTCATTTTGCTGCCTAATAAGGATTTGCCTTTGTCATTAAAATCTGGTAAACTCTGGATGGAGAATTTCTATTTTAGAAAGCTAGCTTTCCCATCCTATCAATCTCCATTCTAAATTGTACATATTGGTAAAAAATTAAAAGATATTCAAGATGTATATTCCAAATCCATTCACTCAAAGACATTAACATGCAAGAAATTTCTGATATTTTTCTGAATAATTCACATTGTTTTTGTTTTTAGGTTCTGACTCATAGCGACCCTATCTACAACAGAATGAAACACTGCCAGGTCCAGTGCCACCCTCACATTGTCATGTTTGAGCCCACTGTTGCTGCCACTGTGTCAATCCATCTTGTCTCTTACCCTCCATTTTTCCAAGCACAATGTCCTTCTCCACAGACTATCTTTCCTGATAACACATCCAAAGAGCCAAAGTCTTGTCATCCTTGCTTCTAAGGAGCATTCTGGTTGTACTTCTTCGAAGGCAGATTGGTTTGTTCTTTGGAACTTTTTTTTGTTTTGCTTTTTGTTCATGGCTTTTCAATATTCTTTTCCAACACTATAAGTCATATATTTATGTAATAAAGTAGATATTTTCCATTTTCTACTTAACAATTCAAACTGCTCAAAATAGGAGCAATATATAAATAGCAGTTTATAAATAGTGAGTATATAAATGTTCAACATTCACTACCATCAGTGTCATTCAACATTGTTTAGTGGTTCTAGCCAAGTGAGAAAAAGTAAGTACACAGATTAATAGAGATAACATGGGCCCTGGTATGACACTGTAGGATAAGCATCCAACTGTAAATCACTATTCAGTGTTGCTATGAGTCAGAACTGACTCAACAATACTTAACAACAATAACAACTTTCAGAATACGATTGCTAACCAAGAAAATCAACTAAGAAACTATTAAAATGAATACAATTTTTAAATGACAATATACAGACAAAGATACATAAACCATCATACTCCTATTTAAAATATAGAGAAATTATCGCGTTCAAGAATATGGACTACATGTATGTTTTTATTCACCTTCTCTCCTAAGATAGGAAATGAATACAAAGAGGAGGGGGCAGTGATCATCAAACAAAAGAGACAGGAACAAGTCTCTAGTGAACATGTGATGAAAATAAAAACCTAACAGCAAAGAATGTTGAAGCCCACACACATGGTTTAGGGGACAGTGTAGGAGAAAGCTAATATCCCCAGGTATCTCAGAGAAAAGATGCACTCATCACAGGTATACAAGGTGGCTATATGAACTGGGAATGAAAATGGGAATTAAGCAAAAGTCATGCCAACTGTCCCACTTCCCCACAAATAAAACACATCCTTGCAACCCTAGCCCCACAGACACTCTAGGTAAAGAAGCTAAACTGTGATACTGTTGTTTGCTGAGTGCTATTTAGTCAGTTCTAATTCATAGAGACCCTGTATAGGGTTTCCAAGGAGCAGCTATTGGGTTTGAACCATCCATCTTGCAATCAGAAGTTCAGTGCTTATCCTACAGCACCACATGCCTGCAGAGTTACGTCTATATTATGAATGCTGATGTTCAAGAGTTATTGTTGATGCTATTAAGTGTCATCAAGCTGGTTCCAAACCATAGACTGTCATGAGAGCAGAACTAAATGGCACTTGGCTACTACTATTAAGCATTTTGATCAAAGATTCTACAGAAGAATCCTGATCAAAAACAGAAAAATTCAGAAAAAAATTTCATGCCTCATGGAATCTAAACTTTCTGGAGCCACAGAAGCTGGATAAATCCCTGAAACAACTGCCCTGAGAAAGTCTTTAAACCTAAAACTTTAAACCAATAATATCCCTTAAAGTCTTTTTAAAAACCAAACAGTAGTTTACCTTAACTAATAGAAATTTCTGTCTTAAACACTGCTCTTTTAACAACCTATCTATATGGAATCAAATTGACAACAGCAATTCACAAGATTAAACAGGAACTATAGGGGGCAGTGAGTTTATGTTAATGAAGGAGGAGCAACAACAAAAAAAGGAGGATAAGACTGATTGCACAACTCAGAGAATGCAATCAATGCCAATGAATTGTGTGGGGAGAAACTGTGGGACTAGTGTACTTTTTGTCATATATTCTCAACATCAAAAGTAAAATAAATGATTGTTTTAAATGACTAGGTTTAGAGAGTGGGCCTACAAATAGAAGGTGAATATGTTGCTATATATTGTGTGACCACATTAATATATGGCTTTGATTTTTTAAATTATCACCTCAAAAAATGAAAATAATAAAAGGAAAAACGAAAAAATAACAAGTGAATCTATTCACATTATCTAAAAAAATTTATAAAATATTGAAAAATAAATGTGGAATAGCTACATAAGAAACTATGTAACTTACTTAATATAAAAGAAAATATGAACAAGTTGAGAGACTAACCAAGTTTCCAGAAGAAAAAGAAGGAAAAACAAATGTGTGACTAAAAGTATATACATTTGGAAGGGTTTACTATTCATGAATAATAAGAGTGGTTCAAAGTTTATAGAGGAAAAATTGGACGTGTATATGATAATTTTCCTAATTTCATTTTTTAAAGCCTTTGTATAAAACAGTTTAGATAATTTTCAACTTAAATTATCACAGACATTGCAAAACTAAGTTGTATCATAAAAACATCAAGAAAACCTTACCAATTATAGAATAAATGTTAGAATTTTGTAAATGTTAAGTACTAGCTTATTGGGAGAAAGTATGTTAAATAGCCATTAAAAAACAGAAAGTCACCAAATGCAGATTTTTGCATTGCACTTAGCATGTTAAACTAAGAACATAATGTACTTATGATCTTTTTTCCCTATGAAATGAGGTAATGGATTTTTTCTTTTCAGTGGTACTTATGACAGCAAAAGCAAATCATTTAAATAAAATGAAAATCCTGACTGATATTTAAAAAATTTAAGTGTACAAGGGAACACATCAAATAGGGTTAGAAATAGAAAATTCTAATTATATAAATGAATCTTGCTTTCTACAGTTCCATGTGGTGGAATAGTTCCATGTAGAATAGGGAAAATAATAATACTAAATGAAAGGAAACATGACAGTGCAATTTACAAGGTACTAGGAGTGTGGTGGTTAAAGACCTTGGCTACTACCCAAAAGGTCAGTGGTTTGAACCCATCTACCCCTGTATGAAAGAAAGATAGCAGTCTGCTTCCATAAAGATTTATAGGTTTGGAAACCCTATGGGCAAGTTCTACTCTGTCCTATTGGGTTGTTATGAGTTGGAATCAACTCAGTAGCAGTGTGTTTATTCAGTATTTAGGAATATTACTTTTTTAAAGTGTTATAAATGTAGGCAAATGTGGAAAAAATCCTGGAATGTCATAAAACACAGTGCAAACTAAAATTTAGAACCATTTCATCAGCAAACCTGAGTAACCATTTTTAAAGCATGAAATAAGTCAATTATAAAATAAATACTGTTACATGAGGCATTGTTGTAATACGAAAATATCAGGGTTCAAGAAGTCAAGACCTAAGAACTATAGTTCTGACACTTATTAGCTGAGTGACTTAGGGACATCTCTAGTCTTTCTGAGACTTATTTTCCTCTTCTCTAAAATGAAAGCAGTAATTATTAATATATAGTGCAAGTGAAGGATTCAATCAGAACATATACAAAGGTCCAACAATAAAGCTTAGCACAAAACAAGGCAGCTACAGAAAGTACTCCTCCTCCTCATAAATATATCTTTATACCTGCAAATTTTATTAAAATCATATCACAGATAATGCAGTTATTTTATCACATCTAAAAAAAAAACAAAACAAAAACATTTAGCTATCCTGTCCAACCTCTGCTTTTAAGAGGCTGAATGCTATAATAAACAAAGAAAAGGCTCTGAAGTCCAGCAGTCGCGGCTGGGCCAGCTCTGTCCCTCATGCAATGTACGGCCTGGCACAAGTTTCTAACTCTACTTTCTCTATATCCCTTTCCTCATTCACAAAATAATAAAATGGGTATCTAATTTGATGAGATAATAGTGAATATTAAAGGTAATATGTGTTGAGCACGTACTTCTAATTTTTTTATTTACTATTTGCCAGATACTATGCTAGGCTCTATAATATATATTATACAAAATTAGGTTAGAGTCAGCATCTATAATTATTTTTTTTAATATCTAAAATATAAGTCATGCCAAAAATAAACCAGGTTACAAGAATGATACTTTCAATGTATTTATGCATTTTTACCTACCAAAAACAAACATCAAAACTTCAAATGCCACATAATATTTTTTAAATTCAACAAATATTTACTAAGCATAAACTATGAACTAGGCACTTAAGACTCTGAGGAGGCAACAATTACCAAAACAGAGAAAAACCCTTGCTTTCATGGAATTAGAGAAATTAGGTACGGGTGTACAAAACCCAAACAACGCTCGCAGCAGTTCAGTTGTTTTCAGCTCATGGTGTGAGGAAAGAATAAAACTGCTCCATAGAGTTTCTAAGACTGTAAATCTTTACAAGAGCAAACAGCCTCATCTTGATCACAAAGACAATGGCAGCCTTGAATTGTCGACCTTGAAGTTAGCAGCCTGGTGCCTAACCCATTGCATCACCAGGGTCCTTTAGAGGTCTATCAGGATGGGCTAAATATTATATTCATATCCCAAATATAGACTCTGATAGACTAGAACTTGCTCCAATTAGTACAACTAACTGTTGTGGTCATGACAACGAAAATCCTACAGGAGGAATGGCTTAGCAAAGGTGGTACCAAGATGCAAATTATCAGTATTGGTTTTTTGAAATAGAACAAAAAACAGTTCTCATCAAATATAATGACATTTTCCTACCTGTTTTCTTCTGTAAGGTCAAACTAACTCCAAAATAATTGCACCCTAAACCACATTCAGTTTCACCTCAAATAAATTAAGTCTAAAAATAATTTTGAATCATTTCTTAAAAATGTTTGTTAGAAGTTTATCATACTTGTGAAAGAAATACACTCAATGTTTTAACATAAAACTTAACTTTACCTTATAGTCTACCATCAGAAAAATATAAACTATTCTCAATGATCAAATATAACAGGATAAATCAATAATAATTTGATTAAATTATTAAAATAATTTAAAAAACAAATATGCTTGTACTATAAAAGAGAAGTAATATATTCATCTGGCAATATTCTTCAATTACATGTTTTCACTAAAGGTGTATTTAGTGAAAGAATAGAAAGAAAAGAATTCCAATTTGCTGTTTTCTATCCAGTAGATGACCAGTTGTTCTGATATATAAATTATACATTTGGTTTTCATTACAACACATGCTCCAGAATAAAGGTATTGCCAGACTATTTATTCAGAATTATAACATAAAACATGCTTAATATACAATGACAAGAAACAGGTTCCATTATGGAAACTCAGTGACACTAAGCATGAAACTTGGCTTAAGAGAGGCCTCTAGTGGTTACAGGTAGTTACTAGCTATTTTTCCCATCCCAACCCCCACCCTTTGGGGATTTGTTGCTCTCATTCATCCTCTTCCTCTCTCTTTCTCTCTGTGTCTCTCGCTCATATATATGTAAAATCTCAAGCAAAGTAGCTATTATTGAAGAACTAAATAATTCAAATAAGACCAAAATGCATGTTAAAAATTTTAATTAAA
>NW_006408751.1:4237551-4251022 GCF_000296735.1 Chrysochloris asiatica
TGGACAGACATTTTAATATAAGCGGAGTGCAGATAATTTTTTACTTACCCTGGTATATATACATTGTTGTTACGTGCCATAAAGTCAGTCAGTTCCAAATCATGGTGAACCTGGATAGAGTTTCTGAGGATTGACTGGAGAATCTGGACTGCTAACTTTGCAGTTCAAATCGAACTTTTGGCCCAGTGCATTAAAGCCCACAGCACCACATACATATATATAACTGCAGTTGTAATATATATGTATATGTAAAGTGATAAAAAGAGCCCTAGCAGCAGCCTAGTGGGTTACACTTCCAGCTGCTAACCTCAAGGTCAGCAGTTCGAATCTACTAGAAGAAAGATAAGGCGTTCTGCTCCTGTACAGATTTACAACTTCAGGAACCCTATACAGGATCACTATGAGTCAGAACTGACTCTATGGCATATAACCAACACCACGCATATTGGTAGGACTGAACCATTCTTCAGAGGCAACTTCCTCAATTTCACCATAAAACAAATTTAGAGCTGTTTTTTATTGTTAAGTGCTATGGAGTCAGTTTCGACTCATGAAGACGCAGTATATGGTTTCCAAGGACTAACTGGTGGTTTTGAATTGTCAACCTCATGGTTAGTAGTCTAGTACTTATCCTACAAGGAGCTCTGGTAGCGTAGTGGTTACAAATTGGGCTGTGAACCTCAAGGTCAGCAATTTGAAACTATCAGCTGTCCCGTGGGAGAAAGATGAGGCTTTCTGCTCCCATAAAGATTTATAGTCTTGGAAACCCTACACAGGGTTGCTATGAGTCAGAACCGATTCCACGGCACATAACCACCTCCACCACCACTTATCCTACAGTGCCACACTAGGAATCCATTTTACAGCTATTCAGTACAAATTACAGATAATAAACATTGCCTTGCATGTGTTAGCAATTTTAATAAAATGAAACTTATAGTACTCTAAATAACTCTATCATCATAGCAAACTATGGATAACATTTTGAAGAATAGCTATTCCAGAATACTTAAGTGTGCTAATGAGGAACCTGTGCATAAACATAGAGATGGTCATTCAAACAGAACATAGATTTACTGAATGATTTAAAATCAACAAAGGTGTGTGCCAGGGTTGTATCCTTTCACTATACTTAGTCAATTTGCATACTAAGCAAATAATCCAAGAAGCTGGATTATATGAAGAACATGGTTTCAGAATTGGAGGAGGATATACTGATGACACAACCTTGTTTGCTGGTAGCCAAAAGGACTTGAAATACTGATGAGTATCAAAAGCTTCAGTATGGACTGAAGCTCAATGTATAAGAAATTAAAAATCTGTACAACTGGACCAAAAATAACATCATGATAAATGGAGAAAAGAGTGTAGTTGTCAAAGATTTCATTTTGCTTAGATCCACAATCGGTGATGGAGGAAGCAGCAGTCAAGAAAACAAAATGACATACTGCTTTAGGTAAATCTGCTTCACAGAACCTCTCCTAAAGTGTTCAAGAACAATGATGTCAGTCTGAAGACTAAGTTGTGCTTGCATTTTCAACTGTATCAAAAGCATTTCAAAGTTGGACAATGAATAAGAAAGACCAGAGAAGAATCAATGCATTTGAACTACAGTGTTGGTGAAGATTATTGCAAGTACCATGGACTGCCAGAAGAACAAGCAAATCTGTCTTAGAAAAAGTACAGTCAAATGTTCCTTAGACGTAAGAATGGTGAGACTTCGTCTCTGGTACTTTGGACATGTTGTCAGGAAGGACCAGTCCCTGGATAAAGGACAACATGCCATGAACAGCGGATGATTACCAAAAAAAAGGAAGGCTCACAAGGAGAGGGACTGATACAATGGCAGAAATAATGGGCTCAATAACAACAAAATAACACTACAGAGAAGACAAAAAAAAAAAAAAAAAAACCCACAACTTTTAAAGTCACAAAATACATCTCATAGGTTTTGTTTAGCTTCAGTTTTACTTTGGACCTTCAGAATATATTCTGAATGTTTACACTGATTAAGATACAAATACAAATACAGAAAGCAAATTTAGCCCACATCCAGACAACCACGGTTTACCTCCTTCCGCTCTTGCACTACACCTTCCCAAGGCCTTTTCCATATTTGCTGAAAATGCCTCTGCTCCTGGAACTTCCCTAGCTTAATCCCTATCCACCAGCCTTGTAAGTAACTCCCCTTCACTCTTAGTCAACAGTCCAGTGAAGTCTTTTCTAACAGAAATTGAAAAAGCCAAGATAAGAGAAGAGGATGCTGAGCCTTCCCAATCAAACTCCAGTTACTTCTTGTCACAGCTGAAACACTTCCACCACCTGTGGATCATATGTAGTATCCCCAAAAGCTTATCTGGCTCCAACAGCCTCCTATTATGGATTAAATCGTGTCCCTTCCAAAGATATGTATTGAAGTCCTCATCCTTATAGCTGTGTATTTGATCGTTTTTGTAAACAAGATTTTTTTTATGTTAATCAGATCATACAGAAATAGGCTGGGAACGCAGCCTAATCACTTCTGAGTTTATTCTGAGAACAGAATGCACACAGATCCAGATAAAGCTCTAAGTCCAATAATACTAGGGATTGCTGGCAGCTACCTGAAGCTGAAACAGACATCAAAAAAGGACCTCCCCCTTTAGAGTCATATCCTGAGCTCAGACTTCTAGCCTCCCAAACTGTTAGAAAGTAAATTTTTGTTACGTAAAGATAACCACTGGGGTATATTTTGTCATGGCAGCTCTAGGTAACCATGACACTACCCTTAAGTTACTCTGAGACTCAAAACACCTCAATACATAGCCAAAAACCAATCATTTGCATATCCTGATCTTCTGCTACACAACTTAAGGTTAAAAGACAAAGGAGAGGGTGGTGCAGAGAAGACTACAGAAAGTAAAGTGGATCCTTTCTGTATCATTTTGATTAAATCTAAAAAACAACAAACAGAAACAAACAAACAAAAACCTGCCAAGAACCTCAAAATGGCAGGACATTGTTGCAGGAGAGTGTGGCGCTGTAAGATAACCACAAAGTCGGTCTAAACTACAAGTCTGGCAGTTCAAACCCACCAGTCAATCCACAGAAATCCTACACAGGGCCGCTATGAGTTGGAACAGTCTCGATGGCGCTTAACAAGAACAGAGTATCTTGTACCATAGTGTGTATGAAGAGTGAGAAATCCTTATTAAAAGGAGGTTGTGGTAGTGTGCCATCAAGCTGGTTCTAACTCAAAATGACACTGTATAGGGTTTTCAAGGCTAAAAATCTTTATGGGAGCAGATAGTCTCATCTTTCTTCCATGGAGTGGCTGGTAAATTCAAACTGCTGACCTACCAGTTAGCAGTCCAATGCATAACCATACGCAACCAGGGCTCATGGCTATGGAAGTCATGAAGGTAAGCTCTTTACCTAGAGCTAGCACAAGAACACAAAAAAAATGACCCAAGACTGATCTCCTCCATCTCTAAATTCCATGACAGAGACCCACATGGAATAAAGAAAAGGAAACAGCAGGAGAAAAGAAAAGGCTCTGAAAAGCTCAAATGGAGCTAAGATTTGAAGAGGGCATCTGGTATTCTCGATTCCTGGAGAAACACTGCAGGCTGTCCTTTGGCAATTACTTGATAAGTTATAAAGTTTGGTGATTTGGATCCCATGCATAACTAGGTGATAATGTGACAGCAAAAAATAAGCTAAATTAAAATTTTTAAGTGCTGAAAACCATAAAATTAAGTACAGTTACTTATGAAAGCGGTAAACAGTCATATAACTCAACAAATATACTATTGTTGTTAGGTCCATAGAGTTGGTACCGACTCACAGCGACCCCATGCACAGCAGAATGCAACACTGCCCGATCCTGGGCCAACCTCACTACTGTTGCCACACTTGAGTCCACTGATGCTGCCACTTGGCCAATCGATCTCATTGGGGGTCCTCCTCTTTTTCTCTGACCCTCCACCTTACCATTTATGATATCCTTCTTAAGTAACTGCTCCCTCCTGACAATATGTCCACAGTAGGATAGACGAAGTTTGGCCATCTTGACCTCCAAGGAGCACTCTGGCTGCACTTCTTCCAAAATGGATCTATTGGTTCTTTTGGAAGCCCATGGCACCTTCAATACTCCCCTCCAACACTGTAACTCAAAAGCATAAATTCTTCTACTGTCTTCCTTGTTCACTGTCCAGCTTTCGCATGCAGATGAGGTTTTTGAAAAATACCATGGCTTGAGTCAGGCACACCTTAGTCCTCAAGCTGACAATCTTTGCTCTTCAACACTTGAAAAAGGTCTTGTGCAGCAGATTTGCCCAATGCAATACACTGTTTGAGTTCCTGACTGCTGCTTTCATGAGTGTTGATGGTTGATCCAAGAAAAATGAAGTCTTTGACAACTTCAATCTTTTCTCCATTGATACAAATGTTGTTTATTGGTCCAGTGTTACAGATTTTTGTTTTCTTTACATTAAGATGCAATCCATACCATAGGCTGTGCTCTTTGATCTTTAACAGTAAATGTTTCAAGTCCTCTTCACTTTCAGCAAGCAAGGTTATATCATCTACATATCTCAGGTTGTTAATGAGTCTTCCTCCAATCCTGATGCCACGTGTTTCTTCATATAACCCAGCTTCTCAAATTATTTGCTCAACATACAGTTTGAGTAAGTATGGTAAAAGAATACGACCTTGTCGCACACCTTTTTTAATTTTAAACCATTCAGTGTTCCCATGTTCCGTTCGAACAACTGCTTTTTGGAACAAATATACTAAATGTCTTAAAATGACATAAAAATGTATATTCATTTGGATTGAAATATCTAGAAAAGATAAAATATATGTATTATATTTTCTTTCACAAAATTTTAGCAAAAAAGATTCTGAAAAAATAATAACACCAAGAGGGTAAAAAAAAATTTCTAAGTGGCTACACAAAATGAGTATCAAATCGATAGCAACTAACAACATTCTATGCAAAAAAGCAATTATCCATAAGAATTCATTTTTCCAAAGGTTACAAGAGCTGAGGTTTTCTATAAGTTCATTTCACTTTGCCTTTCAGAATAAGCTGGTTTTATTCTAATGAAAATTCAGATTAATAATTTCTATTTGCCATTATGAAAAATCAATAATTGTCAAGAAAAATAAAACACAAGGTCAAAGGGAAGTAACATTTAAACAAATACAATGATTTAGAATAAACTAGTGGATTTATTCTTAAAGCAATATTCTAGAGTTACTTCTTAAACTTTTGAATAAGCAACAACAATAAGAAAAACAAATTCAGAACAGTTCAATATTATAACAATTTTCATAAAACACTGTCAATCCTTCTCTTGAAAATACTTATCATAATAATTCAGTAAGTATTTACTGAACACCATTTCCTCAATGTAGAATTGATCTTAATGACGTAGATGGAGTAAAGCTTTTAGGAGCTTTATTTATTGATATAGAACAATTCAAAACGAAAAGAAACAGATGCAAGCACCCCTAAATAATCAGAGTGTGGAATGTACAAAACAGGAATATAGGAAAAATGAAACATAATACATAAAGATCAGCACCCTAGGCATTAGTGAGCTGAAATGAACTGGTATTGACCATTTTGAATCTAATATCCATAAGGTTTACTATGCTAGGGAAGACAAATTGAGAAGGAATAGCATCACATTCATTGTCAAAAAAGAACATTTCAAGCTCTCTCTTGAAGGACAATGTTGTCTGTGGTAGAATAACATGCATAAGTCTACAAGGAAAACCAGTTAATAACACTATTATTCAAATTTACACAACAATTGCTAAAGCCAGTGATGATGAAATTGAAAAATTATACCAACTTATTCTACCTGAAATTGATCAAACACTCAATCAAGGGGCATTGATAATTATTTGTTATTGAATTGAAAAAGGGAAAAAAAGAAGGATACATAGTTGAACAAGATGGCCTTGGTTACAGAAATGATGCAGAAAATTATGTGAGAAAATTGTGCAAGATCAATGACTAATTCATTGCAAATATCTATTTTCAACAATATGCTGTTGCTGTTGTTAAGTGCTATCGAGTCAGTTACGACTCATAGAAACCATGTAAAGGGTTTCCAAGGAGTGGGTGGTGAGCTTGATCACCAAAAGGAATACACAGGAATCAAACTGACTATCTCTGGGGTAAGAGAAGGTAGAAAAACTCAATATCATTACTCAAAACAAGGACATGGACCGACTGTGGAATTGCTCATATGCACTGAAGGTGTTGGTGAAAAACAAGGATCCAAGAATTGACAAAATACAAACTTAAATGTTTCAACAAACTGATGCCAAGATGCAGTTGCTCACTCATCTATCTCAAGATATTTGGAAGAGAGCTACTTGACCAACCGATTAGAAGAGATCCATATTTACACCCACTCTAAAGAAAGATGAGCCAAGGAGTGAGGATATCATCGAACAATATGATTAATGTCTCATGCAAGCACAATTTTACTGCAGATAATTCAAAAACTATTACAGTAGTACACTGACAGGGAGCTGCCAGAGATTCTAGCTGGATTGAGAAGAGAATGTGGAATGAGGGATATCACTACTGACATCAGTATGTTGACTGAAAGATGTATCTTGGATGAAAACACAGAATACCAGCAAAATGTTTACTTGTGCTATGTTGACTATGCAAAGCTATTGAACTGTGTGGATCATAACAAACTACGGATAACATGTCAGAGAATGGTTATTCTAGAACACTTAATTGATGATCATGATAAACCTGTACATAGACCAAGAGACAGACATTCAAGCCAAATAAAGGGATACCGAATGGCTTAAAATAAGAAAAGGTGTGTAATAATCTGAGAAAATGGATTATATGAAATAGAACATGGCATCAGGATTAGAGGAAGAGTCATTAACCACCTGAGATATGTAGATGACACAATCTTGCTTCCTGAAAGCAAAGAGGACTTGAAATATTTGCTGGTGAAGATGAAGGCTACAACTTTCAGTATTAATTGTATGTCAATGTAAAGAAAATGAAAATCTTCACAACTGGACCATAAATAACATCACAACAAATGGAGAAAAGATAAGATGCTGTCAAAGACTTCAATTTGCTTGGGTCCACAATCAATGTTCATGGAAGCAGCAATAAATAAATCAAATGACACTGCATTATGCAAATTTGCTGTAAAAGTCCTCTCTTTAAAATGATCATGAGCAAAGGAGTCAGTTTGAGGACTACGGTGTGCTAGACCCAAGTGATGGTATTTCCAATTGCCTCATATACATGTGAAAATTGGACAATGAATAAGGAAGACTGGAGAAGAATTGACACACTTGAATTATGGTTTTGTGAAGAGTAACTGAAAGTACGAGGGCCTGCCAGAAGAACAAGCTAATCTGTCTTGGAAGAAGTGCAGTCAGAATGATCCTTAGAAGTGAGGATGGCAAAACTTCATCTATTGTACGTTGAGCATATCAGGAAGAACCAGTCCCTGAAGAAGACATCATGCTTGGTAAAGTGGAGGGTCACTGAAAAAGAAGACCATCGACAAGATGGATTGACACAGTGACAGCAACAATGCACTCAAACATAATAACAATTGTGTGGATAAAATAGGACCAGGCCGTGTTTCGTTTTTTTGTGCACAGGGTCACTATGAGTCAGAACCAACTTGACGGTACCTAACAATAACAACAACAAATCTATAGTAGGCATTATTTCAGGTTCTGACAATTCAGCAGTGAACCAACAGACAAAAAACCCTGCCATTACAGAGTTGACCTGTAGTAGGGGAAGAAAGATCAAGAACATAAATAAGATTACATAATATGCTAGATCATGTTAATTCCCATGGAGAAAATGGAAAAAGTAAAAACGACTCTTGGTGGTGGGGAGGAGTTGGACTTCAAAGTAAAGTAAACTGGGTCATGGAAGGCCTTAATGAGAAAAGTATATGTGAATAAAGGCCTAACAGAGTGAGTGTGAACCACAGGGATATCTGGGAAAAGAGCATTTCTGGAAGGGTGTATACGACAGTGAGATATAAAGTCAGGTTAAATCCATGTACGTATCTAGACTTTGGAGTTCTGGTGTGACACTGTGGGTTAATGTGCTGGAGTGCACGGTCCATTTAAACCACAAGGCCGGTGGTTCAAGCTCACTGTCCGCTCCTTGGAAACCCTATCAGGGTCACTAAGTCGGAACTGACACAACAGCACTTAACAACAACACTGAATAAGAAAGATCAAGACTATTTGATGCATTTGACTTGTGATATTTACTAAGAATATTAAAAGTAAAACGTGCTAAAGAATTTGACTTTGTCACTAAGGTTAATGGAAAACCAATGAAGCCTTTGAGAATAGAAGGGACATGATCTGACTCACATTTTAAAGAATCCATTCTGCCAATGGAAGAAAAGTTCAGAAAGAGCGATAATAAATTACAGCTAAAACCCAGATGAAGAATGCTAGTGGTCTGGACCAGTGCCAAAGGTAACAACAATAGAGGTGGTAGTAAGATTTTGGTTATATTGCTTAGGTCAAGCCAGTAATAGCTGATTTGAGATTGAATGCAAGAAGAAAGGATATGAAAGAAAGATCAAAATCAAAACTCCAATGTTACTTATTTGTTATTTGTCATTGACTCAATTCCAACTCATGGCAACCCATGTATGCAGAGCAGAATTGTTCCTTGGGGATTTTACAGAGTAGAAGACCAGGCCTGTGTTCCCACGCATCACTGGGTGGGTTCAAATCATCAACTTTTGGCTAGTAAAAATGTAAATCTAAAATATCCAAACCCATTACCACTGAGTCAATTCCAACTCATAACAACCCTATAGGACACAGCAGAATAGTTCCTTAGGGTTTCTGAGACTATAAATCCTTTCTGCCAGCCTCATCTTTCTCAAGCTGAATGACTGACCTTGTAGTTAGTAGCCCAATGCTTGGTCTACAATGCCACCAGAGCATAATTTGATCTCTAATTAAAGTGTAAGGGTGACAGAATTAGAATCATGACTTTCTTCTTCTAGTAACATAGGGAAATCAGCTATATCTCATGATTTAAAAAAAAAAAAAAATTCCAGTGTGTAATTTAGTTTATTCTGCATACATTAAATGGCAACATAGTTCTTAAAATTTTGATCTTCTTTCAAGCCTGTCAGAGTCAAGTTCTTACTTACCACAGGTACCGTCTCTGAATTTCTACTAATTTTAAGAAAAACCTTTCTTTCAAGTCTGACAGCACATCAATGGCTGACAGCATTGTGCTCAGTCACTGTTATGTTAACATTGCAGTTCACTTTTTAACTCATTTTTGAATGTGGTCTGTATCTCAGCAGGAAAGTCCATTTAAAGCCCACAACACTTAACCACTGTTCTTACTCCTGGGAGGCCTAGAAGAGAACAGCTCCACTTAGAAGCTCCTGTTTTACATCAGTGTGACAGCTGAGCTGCTTATAAGGAGAAAATGAACAAAGCGTGTGGACAGGGTTGAATGGCAAAAGAAACTCCTAAAACACATCCAGCTCTTCCTGCGTCTATAAATAAGCTCACTACAATCTGAAGTAAAGTAATTTAAAGGGAGGACAGTACTTTATTTTATTTTGATGAAGTTATTGTTGTGAGGTGTCGAGTTTGTTACAATTCATACTGACACTATGTATAACAGAACAAAACACTACTCAGTCCTGCAACAGCCACAATTTTTTTTTAAATATTTGAGCCCATTATTGCTGCCATTGTGTCAATCCATCTTGCTGAGAGCCTTCCTCTTTTATGCTGACCACCTCTACTTTACTAAGCATAATGTTCTTCTCTATGAACTGGTCCCTCCTGATAATGTGTCTGAAGGAGCATTCTGGCTGCACTTCTTCCAAGACAGATTTGTATGTTCTTCTGTCAGTCCACACTTTTAATCTTCTTCACCAACATCATAATTCAAATGTATCAATATACCATGGCTTGGGTCAGCAACACCTTAGTCCTCAAACTGATCGCGTTGCTCTTTAACATTTTAAAGAGTTTGTTTGCAGAAGATCGGCCTAATGAAGTAGTCAAGAAATCTGATTCCTTAACTGCAGCTTCCATAAGTGCTGACTGTGGATCCAAGTAAAATGAAGTCTTTGACAACTTCAATCTTTTCTCCATTTATCATGATGTTATATATTGGTCCACTTGTGAGGATTTTTGTTTTCTTTTCACTGAGGTCTAATCCATGCTAAAGGCTGGGGTCTTCATTGATAAGTATTTCAAGTACTCTTCATTTCCAGCAAACAAGGTTGTGTCATCTGGTATCACAGGTTGTTAAACAGTCTTTCCAATCCTGATGCCATGTTCCTCATATAACCCCACTTCTCAGGTATGTTCAGCATATAAATTGAATACATCTGATAAAAAGTATACAATCCTGGTACATATCTTTCCTGATTTAATTCATTCGGTATCACCTTCTTCTATTCTAATAATTACCTCTTGATCTGTGTACAGTTTCCTCATGAGCAAAGTTAAGTTTTCTGGAATGTACATTTTTCACAATGTTATCCATAGTTTGTTATGATTCACACAATCGAAAGCATTTATATAGTCTATAAAGCACAAGTAAACATCTTTCTGATATTCTCTGCTTTCAGTCAAGATTCAGCTGACTTCACCAATTATATTTCTCATTACACATCCTCTTTTACATCGTTTGAATTTCTGGCAGTTCCCTTTTAGTGTACTATTGAACTACATCATTGATATATAACATATGAACATAAAAGTGCACTTAAGTGCTCAGTTCAACTGACTTTCAAAAACTCAAATAACCAGCACCCAGAACAAGAAACTATTATTAGCAACTCAAAAGCTTGAAGTTGTCAAGGTTTTCAATCTACTTGGCTCCACAATCAATACTCATGGAACCAGCAGTCAAGAAATAATATAACATATTTCATTAGGAAAACCTGCTACGAAAGACTTCTTGAAGTGTTCAAGAGCAATTATGTCACTTTGAGGACTGAGGCGCAAGCTGTGGAATTCTCAATCACCTCAAATACATACGAAATTCGAACAATGACAAAGGAAGATCATAGACGATTCAATGTATTTGAATTATGGTGCTGGCAAAAAATATTGAAAGTACCACAAACTGCCAGAAGAATGAATAAATCTGTTTCTGAAGAAGTATGACCAGAGTGTGGCACTGTGGGATAAGCCCTAGATCACAAGGTCAATTTGAACTGCAAGGCTGGCGATTCAAATTCACCAGCTGCCCCTTCAAAATCCAATACAGGGTCACTGTGAGCCTGAACTGATTCAACAGCACTAACAAATGACAAGTGCTTCTATAAAGCAACTGTGGCGATATTTCGTCTTTATCCTTTAGACATGTTGTCAGTTAAGACTAGTCCCTGGAGAAGGACATCATGCTTGGTAAAGTGGAGGGTTAACAATAAAGAGGAAGAGCCTCGATGAGATGAATTGACACAGTGGCAACAACACTGCACTCAAATATAACAACTGTGAAGAGTGGCCAGTGTTTCATTGTGCTGTAGATAGGGTCTCTATGAGTCAGAACTGAGTCAACAACAACACAGAAATGAGTAACTTTTCATGTTTATTACCCATTTATAAATTTTCCTTTGTGAAGTGGCAGATCTTCCCTTATTTTTCTATTGAGATGTCTACATTTTTCTTTTATGTTATAAAAACACTTTGTATTACTGGATATTAGTTTCTATGAATTTCTCTAACTCTGTAAATTGGCTTTTTAGTCTTATTGGTACCCTTTGATGAATATATTTTCTTAATTTTAATAAAGCTCAATTTTATCAGTCTGTTTTGGTAATGTTAGTGAGTTTTGTTGTTTTATTTCAAAAGTCTTTGCCTGCACAGATACTTGCTCCTAGGAGCTATATAGTTTTTCCTTTTACAATTAGATCTGCAATCTATCTGGACTGGGTTTTGTCGGTAAGTATTGAAATACATTATTTTCCACACGGATACCAAATTGAACCAGAATTACTTATTGAAAAAAAAAACATTATTTCCTCTCTAAATTGCATTGTCACCTTTGTCCTTATGTCAAATGAACAGTGTATCATTTGATTTATCCAATTCCATTAGTCTAATCTATCCTTACATCAATAAAAAATTTCAAAATTAACATGGTTTTAAAATAGGTCTTCACACTGGGAGGAATATAAAAGTTAAAGGTAACAGAGGAAGATATTATTATACATACAATACACAATAATAATAGTAACAATAATCTATGAGTGGCCACATAGACACATAAGCTGAACAGGTTTGGGAAAGAGAATGAGTACATATAGCTTTGATACATGAGTACATATAGCTTTGACAGAGATTATTTCTACATATGCATTAATATTTGCTGTAAATATAAATATAGTAAAGCATACAGGAGGCAAGGTTATGAAAACATCTTAGTCCTAACCAAACATCTTGAGTGGGTGAGTTGCTGGGCCCGGGGCTCAGGGAGCATCAAGTTCAAGTGGCACAACACAATCCACAATAAAAATGTGCTATATCATATTTTAGAATAGTAACTGAGGTCTTATAACTTGTAAGTGGCCATCTAAGGTGCAACTATTGGTCTCTTCCTGTCTGGAGAAAATAAGAATGAAGAAAATCGAAGACACATGCAAGCAATTAGTCCAATGAACTAACGGGCCACACGAATATCAGCCTGAAGCCAGAACTAGATCGTAACTAGCTGCCACTACAAACTGCTCTGAGAGGAATCACATTAAAAGGTCCTAAATATTGTGGGCAAAAACATGGAACAAAACTCAAAATCAAGAAAAAGACCAGGCTTACTGGTTGGAAAGAGAGTGGTAGGACTACCCTTCGGGTCAGAAACTGAATTCACCCTTTTGGCACAATTTTCAGCCAAACAACAGACAGGTCTATAAGGGGAATGATAATACTAGGGAGGTATGCAATCCTTAGAATAATCAACCATTTGAGATCAAAAAGGGCAGCATTTACACAAAGACAAAAGTTGAGAAGATTTAGAAAAGGAGGAGGAATGGAAACAGAAAATACAAGGAGGAAATGTTCCATTGTGGGGATTGCAATCAATGACACGAAACAAAATATGTGTGAACTGTTGAACTGAAAACTGACGTTCTACGAAAACCTTCATCCAATTCACAATATACATTTTAAATAAATTAATTAAATAGGTCTTGGTATAGTTAACTAAGTCATCCAGCTTAGTTCTTTTTCAAGATTGTCTTGCCTATTCTTGGCCTAACAATCGATCCACATACTATATGCTACAATTTATTTGAATATCCTTTAATTAATTTCTGTAAATAATATTTTGTGATTTTCTCTGCAAAATTCTTACACATGTATCATTAAATTTTCCCTACAAAAATGACTGATGCTATTCTAAATTGTATCAATTTCTTAAGTTCATTTTCTATTTGCATGTTAATATATTGTTGTTGTTGTT
>NW_006408751.1:4252548-4264029 GCF_000296735.1 Chrysochloris asiatica
CTAGACCCAGGCTGTCCTCCTTGGACCACCACCCGGAACAATATACTGGAGGGCCCAGAAGCAATAGGAACAGAATAGGAACAGAAGCTAACTGGCTAAGGGGCACCCTCTCCCATTCATCCCTAACATCTCAGTCCAGCCACAGAGGGTCACAGGCAGGCAAGAAAATGCTGAATAAGGTACAAAAGGTGCAGGGAAGGTCACGGGGAGGGGGGGCGGGGAGAGAACAAATGTGGCCACATGTGTTTCTCAGTTAAGGGTTGATTGAAGATGAGCAGGGTCCCATTCAGAGTAGGTGGCAGGAGGTGAGCAACAGCTGACAACTACCACCACCATCACCCCCAACACCGTGGGCTCCTAAGTGGTAGAGAAAGCATGGTGGGGAAGGGAGATCCACTGTGCCATGAGCATCGCAAGACACTGGGCATATCTGACAGGCAGTAAGTTAGAGGGGCCACGTTGGCACCAAGGATGGGAATGGCACCTGACTCTCATAATGCTAATTTTGCATAAAATTGCTATTCCAGTTTGGTCTTTGGAACCTAACCATGTCAGTAAGTAAGAAATGGATATACTCTCATTTCAGTCTTGATCACTTCCCTTCTGCCTAAGAAATTTTCATGTAGCATTTCTTTTAATAAAAGCTTGCTGGTGATAAATTCTGTCACTTTCTGTCTGTCTAAGCTATTTTATTTCATCTTAATTTTTAAATGTTTTCAGTGGGTATATAGAATTCTACATTGGTACCCTCAGCAATTTAAAGATGTCACTCCATTGTCACCTGGCTTTCATCAATTCTGAGGTAAATTCAGCTGTCAATCTTATTTTTCTTTGAAGAGTACTGTGTTTTTCATGTCTTGCTACTTTTAAATTTCGTCTTCTTATTTCAACTCTCATATGCAAGTGTCTTCTTCCTGATCTATTCAGTGAGTGTTACATGCTTCACAATTTTGTGGGGGAGGGAGCACTTTTCTACTGATTTTTCTGTTTAAAAATGGCCCTCAAATATATTGCTGAAGTATTGTCTAATGGTTCTAAATGCAAGAAAGCTGTGATATGCCTTATGTAGAAAACAGATCATTTCATTCAAGTATAAGCTATAGCATTATTGGCCATTAATTGAATGTTTAGTGAATCACCAATATAGAAAAAACAAGGTAATTTTAAACAGAAACACACATAAAACAAGGTTATATGCTGATGATATGACTAGATAGAGGCTCCCAGGAACCTACTCCTGTATTTCCCCAGGAGCAATGGTTCCATTTTCATCAATTCAATATTGACAGCTACTTTATAAAACATCATTACTGCAAATAGCAAGAAGTGACTGTGAGTTTGTGTGTGTGGATGTGTGGCTGTGCGTGTTTTCCTCAGTTTTCTATGATAATTCTATACACTTTTACCTCTTTTGTCCTTTTTATCCCCTATGGTTCTATACTTTATAGTCATAGCTATTTTAAAGTCCTTGGCTGCTTATTTCACTAAATGGATCACTGTGTTTGGTTTTTCTTCTTGATTATTCATTAAATAGTCCTGCCTCTTCATATACTTTGTAATTTTTGATTGAATGTTGATTCATAATGGTTCTAGGAAATAGAAGGATTTACTCTTTGTCATTCCAGGCAGAAAGACCAAAGGACAAATTAGATCAATCCAAGAAGAAACTGGGAGGGAAAGAGGCTATATGATGGGTTGGAAAAACTTGGTCTACTTCTATTTCCCTCTAATCACAGGAAATGCCTCTCCACAACTTACAACTAAATCCTTATCTCAATTAAGAGCATCATTGGTCCTTTGTGTCTTCTGCACCCAGCAACAGCTTGACTTTTTCAGGCATTCTCTGCTTAGTTTTTTAGCCTTCCACTGTACACAGCTTTAGAATTGGAAAATGTCTTGTAAAGGAGATGGGCTATGTGTTTAAGACCACTCAAGTCTCCAATTGTGTCATTCTCTACTCCTGGATTTGCAGTTTCTAGTTAAGACCAAGAGCACTGGTGTAGCTGCATGATAAGCACTGGACTGCTAACCACAAAATCAGCAGTTCAAACCCAGGGACCAGCTATAAACAGTTGGCATGAGTCAGAATCGACTCTATGGCACAAACATAGTTGTTGTTGTTAAGTACCAACGAATCAGTTCCGACCCATAGCAACACTGGATAGGGTTTCTAAGGAGTGGCTGGTGAGTTTACAGTCTGGTGCATTAACCCACAGCGCCACACCAGGACTCCTCAAGTAGCCCAAGTAAAGCCAGCTGCAGATCACTAGCATCAATTTACCCCTGCACTCAGGGATTTCAGCTCTCATCATTCACGTTCTAAGAGTACTCTTCCCATTGTGCCCAGCACAGCACTCTGCCTTCAAACCATCTAAAAAAATGGAAACTCCTATTCTGTTTTTTTAGAAGAATCCAGTTTAGCTCTTTGGTATCCCACATTCAGAACTGAGGAGGGATGTGATTTTTAGGCCCACTCAAGACTCCAATTTTGTCATCCCAACCATGGAAAACATTCAAAACTTCTACTGCATTCTTTGTTCCCAAGAAATTTTTCCAATTTATTTGGCTTTCCAACGGCTAAATCTCAAACATAGCTGCAGGGTCTAATAAGGCCAAAAGTCGACTATATTTTAAAAACACTAAATTCAGATTACATTTAAAAATTCAAGCCTAAACACAATTTATTGCGTTGTTGTTGTTGTTAAGTGCTGTCGAGTCGATTCCAACCCATAGTGACCCTGTATAGGGTCTCCAAGGAGCAGCTGGTGAGCTTGAACCACCGATCTTACAGTTCAAACGACTTTGCATACCGACGCATTAGCCCACAGCTATGCTAATATATGTGTTCAATAAATCATTTGTCTTTTAGTAGGGTTTTTGTCACTAGGTATATTCCAAAAGATACATATTGGTGCTGAGTTTAACATATAGTCAAAGTGAGTGATCCAGTTTTGTCATTATACAAAAATTTATAAAGTCCAACACTAACTAAAAAATATTATAAACATAGATTTTAATTTTGTATAGAATTAATAATGATGAAAGAGATCAGCTTAACTGCAATTAAGCAAAGAATACCTTATTTTTCATATGAATGTTTAGCTATAGGACTCTCTTCTCTAAAATTATGTCTAAATCCTGTTACAAAGCTAAGTATTCAATTATTTCACTTTTGCTACATACAAGGAAAACAAGATGTACCATGATCAGCAATGAAGAGAGTCACAAATAGAAGCTGGCCCTCACTGTCCTAACTAGAAGGTCATCAACTAAAAAATAACATGATGAAATCATCGCAACATAAAACTAAAAAAAGATGCTAACAAAGTCAGGTTTGATGCATCACTTTCTCATTTAGTAGATGTCTCTAATCTCTTTCATCCACCTCAGGAGGAAAAGAGCCCTAAGGAAATTAGATCTGCAACCAGTAGACATAAAAGAGGTCTCTACATAATCAAAGTAGATAGATAGATAGATGATAGATAGATAGATAGATAGATAGATAGATAGATAGATAGATAGATAGATAGAGATAGAAATATAAATATTGTTGTTATTGTTAAGTATCATCAAGTCAGTTCCAACTCATAGCGACCCTGTATAAGGTTTCCGAGGAGCGGCTGGTGAATTTGAACCTCGATCTTGTAGTTCAAACAGATCTTGCGGTCTAGCATATTATCTTTTTGATAGATAACTCGGTGTTTGATTTAAATTTAAATGCCCCCTTCTTTCTTCCTCTACCTTTCTTTCTATGTTTTCACAGTCACCAATTTGTGGTATTATCATTATTTTTTACTGTAAGCTGCTATCACTCCTTTTTAGATGTTGTTGTTGAATATCGTTGAATCGGCTCCAACTCACAGAAATCCTATATAGGGTTTCTGGGCCTGTAAATCTTTGTAGGAGCTGAAAGCCTCATCTTTCTCCCACAGAGCAGCTGATGGGCTCGAACTACCAAGCTTGTGGCTTGCAGTTCAGTGTTTATTGCAAAGAATCGCCATGCTCCTCTTTTACATGTAGAAGATACATAAATAAGTAAATTCAGTTCTAAAAGTCTCTACCGTGACACTACTAACAGTACCCACCTACTTGTGACAGGAGTCCTGGTGTGGCGCTGTGGGCAATGTGTCAGACTGCAAAGTCTTTTGGACTTCAAGGTTAGTAGTTCAGGCTCACCAGTTGCTCCTTGGAAACCCTATACAGGGTCACTATGGGTCGGAACTGACTCAACAGCACTTAACAACAACAACAATCTGTGACAGACATCATGGAGGCACCATTCACACTATAAATACAAAGCTCAGGATAAGCAGATAGGCACTATGACTATGCCAGCTCTGCTATAAGCACTATCAACTCCAGTTTAACTATCATTAGGAACATTTCGCTATTTGATAGATAACTTGGTGTTCGATTTGATTTGATAATGAGAGCAAAAAGCATTAGATTATTATTTCAATGCAGTTAAAACAAAAACTCAATCTGAAATAGTGTTACTATTTATGGAAACTACAAATATAAGGGCTGAAAATATTGTTGAAACCATTTGTAACCATGTCAAGTGTTTATATAGAGTCAAGAAAGTCTACAGAAACATTTACTAAATTTCTAAATAATGTACTAAATTATAAAACAACTTTCACCCGAAAACACCTCATGCTATACTTTTATAGTAGTAGATTATATCAGTAGATTATTTTACTGTAAATCACTTAAGAAACAGCCTGTGAAAGCTATGAGAATGCCAAAACTCTAAGTAACAGTAAATGTAAAATAGCCTAGGTTTAGAACTCTTTTGGCAGAGCAGAAAACCAAGAATAAAGGCTTAATCCATGAAATTGTTAGATATGTAAGACTATCACACACACACAAAGAGTTTATTATTGTTACGTGCCGTCAAGTTGGTTCTGACTCATATTGACCTTGTGTTGGATTTCCGAGAAGCAGCTGGTGGGTTTGAACTGCTGACCTTGTGATTCAAAGGGATCTTAAGGTCCAGTGCTTATCCTACAGTCACACAGCCTCTCTTATACCAATACATCAATCGATGCACTTTAACTTATTTAAATGGATACTGGTTGCAGACAAGTAATTGGGAACTAAATTATATTCTTCAGAGGAAACTATGTGAATCCTATTCAAAGCAAGAATAATATCAATCTAATCAGGCAAAGCTCGAGACTACTGAGATAGAAAACCGTAAATCAGCAGCCAGAATCACATATGACATCATTCAAACTAGAATCCACAGTATTAAGGTGATGCAAAGAGTTATTTAAAAAAAAATAATCCATCCCCATCTGTTTTGGAAAGAAGACAAATGAAAATTCAGCCAAATCATTACCTGACTAAATTAAGGCTAGCTATCAGACCATAACCAATAAGAAGTTAAAATCACAGCTGACCTCACTACCCCTGATATGCTTTGTTCTTTGCTCTACTCCATTATTCACATAACTCAACCTGAGCTAATTCCATGAAGGACACAGTTTTATAAGATTTTAAACACAGAGAATATGGAAGACAAAAAACTCTAAAAAGATTGGCTTCCTGAGCATACAACACACATTCTTTTTCAACCCCAGTTTAAAACTTTTAAATAAGTTGAAAATGCTCACAAAGCTCACATTCCTAAACAATCATTTGCAAGTATGCAACAAATCTGACCCAGATATTGAGGAAATAATGTTCTGTCAATCATGAAATACAGTACACAGGTAGTTCCCGACTTAACAATAAATTTAAGGTGAGCCACACTTATAACCAATCGGCTTTTTGTTTTGTTTTTTATTATACAACCTGTCATAATATGTGGAGTCCTGGTATGACACTGTGGGTTAATGCACCAGACTGCAAAACCATTTAAACTGCAAGGACAGTGGTACAAGCTCACCAGCTGTTCCTCAGAAACCCTATACAGGGTTGCTATGGGTTGGAACCGACTCAACAGCACTTCACAACAACAATATCATCATAATATGCACTGCATATAATGTTTGTAGTGCATAATTTGCTGATGTAATTCTCAGGTGTTGTTCCAATTCTATAGATTTACTATTTCATTTTCAATTTTATGACTTACTGTTCAAAACACTGCCTTGTAGAAGACAGGTACACTGAAGAATAAAGAAAGAATGAAGAAGGGGAGGGAGAAATGTTCAAAAAACTTTTACAGTGAAAGAATTAGCAGAAGTTTTTTCTAAAGTAAATCAGGAGCTTCAGTTGCTTGAAACATGGACCCAAATGCGAATCACTTTGCTAAAGTTGATAAACAGATTTGAGAAGCAGGGATATGTCACCACAAAACATATGAAGAACAAAAGAAAAAGGACCATATAGACAACTGTCACTAACTATCTGACCAGAAACACTATCTTCATTCCTGGGGGCAGTCCAGATGATCCGGACCCTTCAAAAGTGGCGATATTACTGCAATTGGCAAAATACTAATATCGTTCAACTCTTTATCATCTGAGTAAAGTTTAATGATTTGTGTATTTTTGTATGTATGAATGTATGCATTATAAAAATATACCTATAAGTTTGTTTATATGTAATGCTTCCAACCTCCAAAGACAATACTGACAAATAAACGTAAAAACTAAATTACTAAAAAAATAAATTAAAAGAAAAGAGGTATTTAACTCACATCAGAATCAACTCATGACAGAGTCATCAGAACAGCCCACATCAAAAGGTGGGGCGACCCGCATTCATACCTTGCAAACTGTATCCACATCCCAAGGTATTATAGTCCTCAGATCAATTATTTCACAAGACACTCCAAGCTTTTCCTGTGCCATTGAAGCCACCTCTCGGATCACATGAACCTGAAATGAGAGAAATATATATCCAGAGAATGACTACATGGATTCAGCCCTTGAAAGCCAATAAAATTCTGACACTATTAATACAGAACGTGTTTAAAGTCAGAAGAATTAATCTGTATAAAGAATTAATGATCTGGTTATCACAGGCTATATCCAATATTCTACCAAAACAATCAAACAAAGAGATCTAAAAAGCAGTTAGAAAATATGGTCTTGGAAAAAGGGAAAGAGGTCGGTGCCAAATAGATATTCTAAAGCTATCAACATAAACAAATAAAGCCACAGAAGTAAATGTGGTGGTTTCTAGAGAAAGAATGTAGAAAGAGAAGGGAAGTAATCACAAAACCCTGCAGATCATCAATATTTAGAGGGAAAACAGAGAAAGAGAAGCTTACTAAATAAGAAAATCTAGACATAGTAAGTAGATTCTAGAACCTAAAGAAGTAAAGGTTTCATGGACAGAGTTGTTGTTATTGCCGTTGCTGCTGTTGTTAAGTATCATCAAGTTGGTTCCGGCTCATAGGCACCCTGTACAAGGTTTCTTATGCTATAAATCTTTGAGGGAGCAGAAAGCCTCATCTTTCTCCCATGGAGCACTTGGTGGACTCGAACCTCAATTTTGTGGTTCAAAGTTTAGTGCTTTTCTTACAGAACCACCGTGCTCCATAAAAAGAGCAATTGTGTCATATACCACAGTGATATAAGATCAAGGATAGATTTAACAATTAGAAGATTAGATGTGCTACAAGAACAGCTTTAATAAATTAGTGAGACCAGAACTAAAGGTACAAGAGCATCAGGAAGTTACGGAATTAAATACAGGCAATAAAAACTATTTGTTCAAATTTATTAATAAAGGTAAGAACGGAAACAAACTAGGGTGGAGAAAAGATGTTTTAGAGAGTGAAGAGATATGTAATTTCTTAAAAAAGGAACACGGGAAAGAGAAATTGAAGATGCAGGAGAGAGTAGGACTGACTAGTTGATGGGTTACGATGCTGACAAAGTAAAATAGGATGCAATTCAAAACAGATGTAAAGAGGTTAGCTAGAAAAAAAACAGACGGCTCTTCTTCAAAGGCAAAAGGGAAGGAGAAAAGGATTAGGCAGCAGATGTCATAGGTGAGAGCTAGTATTTAAGGCATTCTAGTTTCCTGACTAAAAATAGAAACAAGGTCACATGCTAGGGCAGATGAGGAATGTGGATTAAATAAAAGACTTAAGGAGAACAGAGTCCTAGCATGGAACCGCAAGATAAGCACTGGAGTACTACCAACAAGATTAGCAGTTCAAACCCAACAATCACTCCTCAGAAACCCTATCATAACTGACTTAATGGCACTCAACGACAACAAGGAGAACAGAAAAGGTTTGTAACAATCAGCATGGGTACTACCAGTGGAATGCAACTAGCCAACATGCACAATTATCCTATTGGAGGTTAGAAACAGGAAGAATAATTCTCCAAAGATAAAATGGAAAAGAGCTTGTGATATTGCAAATAATTCTCACTACCTTCTTTATACAACACTGCACTTAATTTTCTAAGCCAGTGGTGCCTTTGTATAGAAATCTAAAAGCCCAGTATTTCTTCAAAAGAAATTGAGGTAGAAGTGTAAGAAGAAACTATGGCAAGAGAACAAAAGCTTAACAGTTTGAAGGGAGAGAAAAGTGACAAGCTCTGGGAAAATCTGATCAGTGGAGAAGTTTAGTGGAAAAGAAAAAGGTCTAGAATTCTAAGGCTAGAACACGTATCTGCATGGCCAGCAAAGCAATCACAAGACATGGCAGAAACTAAGATGAAAATCCAGCACCAAGAAATGAGAGTATGCAACATGTACTTCAAAACAAAGGGTTGGTAATACGTTTTTATAAACCCTCAATGCATTTTTAATGACTTCACCATATGCCTATATATTTTAATATGGCTGAGTAAGTAAAAACAGTACCAAATACAGACATGGCACCAAAGCTAAACAGACTTAATTTGAGATACAAAGATGATAACATTATTTTCAATTCTTCACAGTACCATGCCTTTCAATGGCAGCTTCCAAGCATTGGCATGGACATTAACTGTTGGGACAAATGTTACTACTGACCTGCGTTCCCCAGGCAACTAGAGTAACATCACTCCCTTCCTGTATGACTTCAGCCTGGGACAGCGGGATGTTGTATGGTTCTACAGGAACCTGTTCCACTGAATAAATAACAGAAAGAAAACATGTAGGATTCGTTATTTTTTCCTCATGTGACATTTGTGCACAAAAATATTATAATCTCATTGTGGTTAACTTTTATTTTATTTATCTTTTCCAAATTGACTAAGTTATTCATAACTTTGTTATATGGCTCCATGACATTACTACAGCAATATATAAAATATATCAGCTATCCTGGAACAGAAAAAAGCGCTTTTATAGAATTTTTTAAAATTTTAATAAAGTCTAGACTCTAGTCAATAATCATGTGTCGGTACTGGCTCATTAATTATAACAAATAAACCATACAAAGACATAAGATGCTAAGCATAGGGGAAACTGGGTACAAGATATAAGCAAACTCTGTACTAAACCTATAAATTTTTCTATAAATCTAAAACTGCTCTAAAAATTACTACATATATTTTTTTTTATTTTAAATATAGCTGCTAAAACTTTACTGGAATGAATTAAGCTCTCACACAAGTTTTCTATCAAAAGTAAATTTATAGTAGACAGTGAAAAGAAAACAAAGCATATAGTAGGGCCAAATCCTTAAGTACAATTTATTTTTGTGCCATGTATCCATATGAACACTTTATTAGCCACATATCTATATCATGTATCTGTATCAACTATAGCAGCTGGCAGTATCTTAATTTTCAAAGCTGTACTATAGCATATTCAAAACTGAAACGAAATCAGAATAATCAGAGCTGAATGCTGAAGCTGAAAGTTACAACAGAATCAGTTCCACCAATTTAAAAGGAAGTATAAACAACTGGCAACCCAGAGAAAATAATTTCACAATTTCTCTAAGCAACCTAGTACATGCAAATTATATGACAAATTTTAAGAAATAATTGACAAAAAGTCTATGAAACTGGCCAGCTATGCTGGGAAATCTCTTTGAGTACTATGTTAAGAGCAGACTAAAAGTGGAGGGGCTGGAGAAAATTGTTCTTTTGTTCATTTTCCCCATAGGCTTTATATTATCACTGTTCTATAAACTATTTTAAAAACTCAAAAATAGTACAGATGAGTAAAGTAAAAGGCTCCCTCTGTCCCACAAATAGTCCTTCCAACTCCATTTTCCAGAAAGCTAAGAAGTCTAATAATTTCCAGGTATCTGCAGTGAACAGCTCTTACTCTTTCTGGTGTCTAAACTTCTAAATACACAGACTTGCAATATTTGGTAAGCCCTCCCACCCTATGATGCAGGGCTCTTCATTCACTACAGAAGGGAATTGCACATACTCAGTTCCCTAGCCTCCCTTGCAGCTAGGATGTGAAACCTGGAGCCTGCCAATCAAATATACCCATCACACATGATTCTGAATTGGGTAACAGATGACACAAAAGAGCAACTATCCAGAATCCACACTGGCATGCTAGTAGCAATATGTTGTTGTTGTTAAGTGCCGTTGAGTCGATTCTTACCCATAGCAACCCTGTATAGGGTTTCCGAGGAATAGTAGTATAGGTCGAGCCAAAGTCCAGGTCAGTGATATCACTGATGTAATACCATGCCCACAGACAGCTACCGAGGCATCCTTTCAGAATCAGTTACACAGTGAGATCTGGAGTATTGCTTCTAGATATACGGTCTCTAAGCCCGCTTCTCAGACATGCCAGTCATCTGTGAGCTATGTATAATCCTCAACACAAACTCTGCTTAAACTAACCAGAGTTTATTTCATTTGCTTAAAAACTAAAAACGAGACAGATTCATTTTGTTTTCCTATATCTACAACATGCAGACAAAACCACATGGTTTAAAGTATCACTGTGATTGGATGGCTCCGACAAGAGCACATTACAAGGTTCAAAAGTAAATTAGTGTGGTGTTTCAGCCTTGTATCAATAGGTATATTTAATACATGTAAGCTGAGCTTACAAAAAAAAAAAGTTTTTCTTGTCATAACTAACTATGGGGATATTTTTATTTAAAAAATAAATTTCTGCTGTTAACACTAGGAAAAATTTTATAGTCATTTTGGTATCACCCACTCCCTGACATGACACCCACTGCAGTCTACACCTCTCTAGTGATGCCAGTGCCTGGCTTTCCTGACTTACAAATCAGTTACCAATTGGTGATGAGCAAATCCCTAAAGCGTATACCCTAAGGGCTAGCAAACCAAAAGAAATAATAGTATCTTGGCTCACCTCCTTAGAAAAGTGGCCAAGAAGTGACTAACAACTTCACTTTTTAAAATAAATTACTCCGAAATAAGTCTTCATTACTTGAATAATTAGTTAAGGGGCAATGTAGCAAACAAAGTTTTGTTTGCTATCAAATACATACACATATGTATACATATTTTTGTTGTTGTTGTTGTTAAGTATCATTAACTCAGTTCCGACTCATAGCAACCCTGTATAGGGTTTCCAAGGAGCAGCTGGTGGGTTTGAACCACCGACCTTGCAGCTCAAACTGACCTTTCAGTC
>NW_006408751.1:4267579-4275098 GCF_000296735.1 Chrysochloris asiatica
GAGGCTTTCTGCTCCCATAAAGATTTACAGCCTCGGAAACCCTGTACAGGGTCGCTAAGAGTCGGAACCAACTCCATGGCACATAACCACCACCACCAACCACCACATCATATAGGAAACAACTGCAAGAAAACAGTAGCTCATTCTTAATTATTCAGTCTCTTCTGTGAGGCACAATATTAATATTGCCATTGTATCAATCACAGGGTCACTTCCCTGCCCAGACACTAATCTTCAATAATGTTAGGTTCTTCCCAAACAGGAAACTCAGGTAGAGCTTTATTCATATTGCATTATACATAACAAAATAAAAATGTTCTTTGCTTCAAAAGAAGTGCCGTGTATTTCTAAAATACTTTTTGCTGCCTGATTACTAACAGCATATTCAAAATCTCTATCCTTGAAAAAAACCTGTCTTATTTGTCAAGTTAAAAGTCTGACGAGGGAAGAATCTGAGTAGGGGTGAATCTACTCTGTGAAGAACGCAGCCCTGGCCCCGTTTCTGCATCTGACTAATCTGGTGATCTCTAACACAGCACGATATTCCTCTCATCCCCAATATTCCAACTATAAACTGGGGAAAGCAGCATGTATCTATCTCCCGCAGTGCAGTAATAAAAAGAGGATACCCTAAGTTAATCAATGTGGACTCTTTCAGTTCAGAGAAAGAAAACAGCTTTATAATTTTAATGAAAGTCATTAAGATTATAAAGGAAATTTCCATTCTAGGAATAATTATTCTTACTGCTATTATGATTTGCTGTTTAGATTGATATTTAAGCACAAACTAAATTTCTCTACAACTGTTATACATAGTCAAATCAGAAGTTATTAATTATGCCCTCTTTTTATAATTTTCCATTCCATACTAACAATTTTTTTTAACTTTTTATTGGGAATTGAGTGAAAGTTTACAGAGAAGACCATCAGTTTTACATTCAACAAATCATATACTTCGTTTCATTTCAGTGATTGCAATCCCCTTCATGTAACAAGTTATCCGGATTACTCCCGGTGGTTCTTATTTCTATTCAATCCTCCATCCCATCCCTTGTCAACTCTGTCCTTAGGTACATGTTGCCCTTCTGATCTCGGATGGTTCACCATTCCATAGTAAGTATACACTATTAGTGTTGTTGCTCCCCTATACACCTATCTATCTACTGCTTGGCTGAAAACTGAGCCACGAGGCTGAGTTCCGTTCCAGACATGAAGGGAGCCAGGGGTCATAGTCTCAAGTTCATCCAGTCTCTTTCTGACCACTAAGTCATGTCTTGTCTATAATTTTGAGTTTGATTCCACATTTCTTCGTACTCTATCTAGAATCTTCTAATGTGATCTCTTTCAGAGCAGTTGATAGTGGTAGCTAAGCATCATCTAGTTCTTTGGTCTCAGGTCATAGAGACTAGTGTTTACATGTTCCATTACTCCATTTGACTGATTGATTCAATTTTCATCACTCTTGATTCCACCACACATGGAGAGACTAATAGTTGCACCTTAGATGGCTACCCCTGAGCTTTTCAGATTCCAGTCACTATTCACCAAAGTAGGATGTGGAACACTGTCTCTGTGGACTGTTCCGCCAGTTGATCATGGTGTCCCCTGAGAGTATGGTCCTGAGCCCCCAGGCCCAGGAATTAAAAAATATTTGATATTATCAAAGCAATTTTCACCATTTTTGCTCCACCACATTCACAGCTATGTTTGAAGCAAAGGTAAATAAATACACAAGTACAAAAATCCTCTGTCAAACCCTTACATATTTGTGTGTATCTTCCCACTCTTCTTCGAATACCCATTTCGCCTGTGTATCTACCCATAGAACACTGTTGTTGCAAGGTTGTATATATGAAAGTATTTACCTCTATTCCCTTTAAAGCAACAACAACATCTTTTCGATATTGTGAATAGTGCTGCAATGAACCTGTTGTTGTTGCTAATTGACACTGAGTCAATTCCAACCCACAGGAAGCCTTTACAGGTTCTCCAATAAACAGCTGGTGAGTTTCAATCACAGACCTTGCAGTTCAAACCCATCTTGCAGGTCAATGGACATGCATATATCCAGTCACGTCATGTCTCTTATTTCTTGTGGACATATACCAAGTACGGTATTGCTGAGTCACACAATAGTTCTTTTTCTAACTTTCTAAGAAAGCACCATACCATTTTCCAAAAATGGCTGAACAATTTTATAGCCCCACCAGCAGTATAGGAGGGTCTCTCCACACCCTCGCTAGCATTTTCTGTTTTCTGGGTTTTATAAACTTTGCTAGTCCTGGTGTGGCACTGTGGGATAACGTGCTGGACCCCAAAGTCGGTTTGAATCACAAGCTTCAAATTCACCAGCCACTCCTTTGGAAATCCTATTCAGGGTTGATAAGAGTCAGAACTGACTTGACGGCACTTACCAGCAATAGCAACATTAATGCTGGGATGGACTCCTGGTATGGTGCTGTAGGATCAGCACTGGACTGCAAACCACAAGGTCAGCAGTTCAAACCCACCAGTCACTCCTTGGAAACCCTATACAGGGTCACTCACTATGAGTCAGAAGCAACTAGACGGCACTTAACAACAACAACAATGGCTAATGATCACGAATATTTTTTCATATGTATGTTGGCTGCCTGATAGTTTTCTTTGGTGCTAACAATTATTTATAATACTGATATTGGAGATTCTAAAAGAGAATATATGACCAAGAAGACTAAGTGCCATTTCTTGTAGTAATGACTTTAAAATTGTTGTTGTTAAGTGCCTTTGAGTCCGTTCTGACCCATAGCAACCCTGTACAGGGTTTCCGAGAAGCAGCTGGTGAGCTTGAACTGCCGACCTTGTAGTTCAAGCCAACTTTGCAGTCCAGAGCATTAATCCACAGTGCCATACCAGGAAGCCCTACTTTAATAAAAGCTCCCCAAAATAGTTGCACCCAGTCTTACCCTGATCTCTTCATATTAAATTACTAAAAATCTCAAAGACAACAGTCTACATTAGAAAGACCAAATTAGCATAGCATTAGCAATATTATATTTGTCTTCTTTTCTAAGTAATATGAAACAGAAATTCTGTAAAACTTCTCCATGGCCTCAAAGAAATACTATCTAATTCGAAGACAAACCGTTTGGAACCTTGTGCATTGCTAATATTCTGGGCATCTCTAGACACCACAACTTGAAATAAAATTTCAGCAACAACTTTCCAAATGATTGTGATGAGGTGGGAGGGCATGAAAGAGAAGAGTCTCGATAATTCAATAACTTTTGGAAATGGGAGTCAAAGTACCTACAGAATGGTTACCCACGGCTTGTGATAACTTTCAATCAATAAAAGAATGATTCCTGAGCTAGCTTGTGAGTTAGCATTTATACCAATTCATCCTGTCCATATATGCTCACATTTATCAATACGTAGACACATTTCTCCACAGAATGTGATGCTGGCTCTCAAGCTCGCTCAGCGATCATTCTTTTATTAAGTGAAATTATTCCAAACTGTGGATAATCATTTTGTAGGTACTGGTGCTGACAATATTTTGATATTTGTACATGAACAGTTAATGGCCACTATTGACCATTAATTGCAAAATGTTAATGATTTTAAACTGTATTCCAGTTTCAAGATGTTAAAATGTGAGAAGAAAATGGGCATCTTAAAGACAATGGAACATACTACTTTATATGGTACTATTGTTGTTGTCAGTGGGTCAGTCCTGACCCATTGTGACCCTGTACAGAGTTTCCAAGGAGCAGCTAGTGAGCTTGAAATACCAACCTTGCAGTTCAAAACGACTTTGCAGTACATCACATTAACACACAACACCACACTAGGGTTCTATATGGTACTAAATAGATAGCTTTAAAATATTAAAGTATTAATATATTTGTCATATAAATCTTTTAAGTAATCTAAAGTCCTTGCATTTTCTGAAGTCAGAATATGTCCTCTCCTCAAGCTAAATCGAATATTACCCATGAGAAACTACAATTCCCAGTAAAGTCAAAGTATTAGCTGCTGTCCACTGACTTCCTAAAGTAGGCAGAAAAAGTCACTGAAGCATCAGCAAAACAATTCTTTTACATTTAAGAAAGGCAATGGGGACTACATGATACAATTGTTAGACTGCAAAATTCACCAGTGCATGTTTAACACTGAACAGTATAGCTAGTGAGTATATCAGTTGCAGACAATCAGAAAAACAAGAAATTTCTCTAAAAGAATTTAATTTAGGGGATCTGTTATAAAGATGTTGGAAGTACCAGAATAGCAAATGATGAAAATGTGCAACCTACAGATCAGGAAGCAGCTATGGCTGCTAGGCTGCATCCAGGAGCCCACCAGAGTCACTGATAGTGCTGACACCACCAGCCGCTGCTACTGAGCAGGGTTGTCATCGTGCTCGTGATGTGCCATGGAGTCGGTTCCAACTCATAGCAACCCTGTAGGGGGTTTCTGACGCTATATATCTTTATGGGAGCGGAAAGCCTCATCATTCTCCCACGGAACAGCTGGTAGTTTCAAACTGCTGACCTTGAGGTTCACAGTCCGATTCGAAGGATAACAGCATCAATGCTACAGAACAGAGTCTCATCAACTGCCATTACTAGAGGTGCCTCCATAAGCACAATGGTGTCTACCTTCTTTCTGCCTTCAAAACTAGTGTGAATGTTGCCCAATAACAGGATCTACCTAGAACTCAGCTAGCAAAGGAGTCAGGAAAATAGAATTTACTAGTTACAAAGAAGCCTATAGAAGGAAAGAATGGGAATGAGAGCCAATTGAAAAATGGAAAATTTACATTAAAAATCACACTTCCACAGTGATAAAACCTAATACAGGCAGAGTTAGCTCTATGGTGGGCAGCTATGAGAAATTAATCAATTGAAGGGATGCATCCTTGGAGGTGTGACCTGCTCCTAATACAATGAACATGAGGAAGGAAGTCTCTTTTTGTCTCTTTGCTGGGGACCTGGAACTCTGTAATTTGTAAGCCGTTTCCTTGAAAATAATCTTCTGTTTATATATACACATATATGTGTTTTACTTGTCTTGCTTTTCTAGAAAATCTGGCCTAATACAGAAATTGAAGATGTTAGGAAGCAATTATCCAATGGACTAATGGAGCAGGGGAACATCAGTCTCTATAACCCTGAGACCAAAAGAACCAGATGGTCGCTAGCTCCCACTACCAACTTCTATGAAAGAGATCATATTAGAAGGTTCTAGATAGAATGGGAGAATACATGGGATAAAACAAAAAATTATTTTTTAAAAAACTAGGTCTACTGGTCAGAAAGAGACTGGTGAAATCCAAAATGGTGGCCCTCAGCTACCCTTCAGGTCTGGAAAGGAACTCACCTCGTGACCCATTTTCAGTCAAGTAGTAGATAGGTATACAGGGGAAAACAACAACACTGGAAAAGTACACTCAACATGGAATGGTCAACCAGTCAGGATCAAAAGGGAAACATTTACCTAAGGGCAAAGTTCAGAAAGGCAGGGAAGAAGTGTGAAATGGAAATTAACACTATGGGGGATGAATTGGGATAACTGCTGTTACATGGAGGAGAATGAAATCATTGAGATGAAGTAGAGTTTATGATTTGTTGACTGTAAAACTAAAACTGATGACATGCTGTGTGAACCTTCACTCAATTCACAAAAAAAAGTTTTTAAAAAGATGAGTCAAAACAGGGAAGACACTCAACCTTGTTGAATGAAAAAAAACAAAAAACAAAAAAAACTGGCTGAAGTCCAGAAGAACATCGCAGAATTACCACTGATGCAATTAGCTATCAAAGTTGGAATCTGACATGATTCAACATTTTCAGTTTTAAGTGAACATCTTAGTCTCTGCAAGCTGTTGACTCAATGGGTACCAAAATCATTATGCGAAGATCAGCTAGATCAAAGACCTGATCTTTCCATCAATCTCTTAAGCAAGACTGAAACTAAAGAACATGGTCTTATGAATGAATCATATAACCAGTGATGAAGTGTTTTGAATTTACCAACAAATTCCAGAGAGCAAAGTCCAATCAAACAGTGACTTACAAGGGTATCTGTTGGGCCAGAAAAATTCAAGGCAGAGAAATCAGCTCAGAAGGTTATGGCAACTATATTTGGACTGCCAGAAAAACGAACAAATCTTACAGCTATATTGCTATTTAAAAGCAAGGATGGGGAGACTTTGACTCAACATACTTTGGACGTATCAGATGGATCTTGATTGAAAGCAGAGAACACCTGAAAAATGTTTACTTATGCTTTACTGACTATGCAAAGACTTTCAACTTATGGATCATGATAAACTATGGATAACATTGAAAATAACATGTATTCCAGAACACTTAAGGAACCTGTTTATAGACTAAGAGACAGTCATTCAAATAGAACATGAAGAAAGTGAATGTTTTAAAATTAGGAAAGGTGTGTGCCAGGATTCTATCCTTTCTCTATATTTATTCAATCTGCATACTGAAGAAATAATCCCAGAAACTGGATTTTATGAAGCATCAGGATTGGGGGAAGATATGCAAATGACACAACCTTGCTTATTGGGAGGGAAGATATTTAATATACTTACTGATGAAGATCAAAGACTACAGTCTTCAATATGGATTGCACCTCAATGTAGTGAAATGAAAATCCTCACAACTGTACCAGTAATCACAATAATCAAAGTGATCTCTATGAGGAGGACCTTGTGGTCTCTTCCTCTGAGGACAGTGATTGGGAGTGAGACCACCATAGTAAAGAAGACTCAGTCTCCAGCCTCACATAAATTTTAAATGACTGAATGGCCAAAGAATGGAAAGAGAAAAGGATCAGGTTGTGTTTGTTGAGTGACATTCTCAATTGTGGCCTATGTATAGTGATGGAATTCTGGGTAATTAATGTCAAAAGACAGACACACAGATTCTGTCTATTTTATTTTGTATATTTATTTTGTATTTAAAACTTGGCAAACAATCAAACAGACGTTTTGGCAATTTAGTTAATCTTATAAGATAATAAGGCAATATGGGAATCAGTATTAAATCATAATAATATCACAGTGGTGGTGATGATTGTGTGCTATGAAGTCAGTTCTGACTCAAGCAACCCTGTATAGGCTGTAAACGTTTATGGAGCAGAAAGCCTTATCTTTCTCCCACAGAGCAGCTAGTCAATTCAAACTAATGACCTTGTAGTTAGCAGACCAACTCATAACCAAATACACTACTAGGGCTCCTAAAGCCCCTGGGAACTATGAATTCAATCATTGTTCGTTGTGAAAGTGACTGGATTTTGGAAAGATTATAAAGGATCTATCTATAGGACTTATGGGAAGAAAGATGAGGCATTCTGCTCCCAAAAAGATTTACAAGCCTTAGAAACCCTATACAAGGTTGCTATAAATCAAAACCAACTGAAGGGTACTAAATAACAATAGAGACAAAATTGAAGTCATCAGACTTCATTTTGCTTGGATCCGCCAATGATCATGGAAGCAGCAGTCAAGAAATCAAACAAT
>NW_006408751.1:4275198-4276771 GCF_000296735.1 Chrysochloris asiatica
GTGTGTGTGTGTACCAAACAGAGAATTCTTTCAGGAAGAATATTATATTAACAACAACTAAAATGAACCTCTTCATAAATCTGCATGAATTTAAAACTGTGAACAGGTAAGTAAGAATACAATTTTATTAAGCTCATTTACTAAACTTGGGGAAAAGAGATCACTTGAAAATCAAGTTATAATTCCCAGATACTTTTCAGTTACATTAATTTCAAAGATATTTATTCCAAGAAAAGGTTATTATTTCAAATTAGCATTCTTTCCTTTCTACCCCATGGCTATGTACTTTTTCAAAGAGCAGCCAACAGGAGTTAGGAAACAAATCTTTAGGAAACAAAAAAACACCATATTCCCCTATTTCCATAGCCGTGGGATTAACTGAAAGCACTCCATTTTACCACATGCTGATTATATTTGAATCACAGCACTAATGAGCATTCCACAGAGAAATCCTTCTACATCAGATACATGTTGACAAAATGTATGGTTTAAAAAATCGGAACTCTTTCAAGGCCAAAATAAAAATGTTGCAATTGTTCACTCAAATAATTAGACAAAACCAATTTTAAATGTATATTGTAAAATCTCTATATATAGATTTCCTTTGTTATTTGAATATATTCAAATGCACTTATTATTTATATACACTAATAGATTCATAGCATGAAAGAGGTCAATCCTGGTTTCATTTCTCAGCCTCCTTTTTCTCTTCCAATTTTCTTTTAATTTGTTCTACAGCTTGTGAGTCATTTTAAGCACCTTTTGGAATATGGTGTTAATGTCCTCAGCTGCTAAACATAAGGTTGTTGTTGTTGTTAAGTGCTGTTGAGTCGATGCTGACTCGTAGGGACTCTATATAGGGTTTCCAAGAAGTAACTGGTGAGTTTGAACCACTAACATTGCACTTCAAACGAAACTTGCAGTTGAGTGCTTATCCTACAGTGCCACACCAGGATTCCAACCAAAAGTTTGGAGGTTCACATTCACCAGAGGCATCCTCAAAGGAACAGTCCGGTGATCTACTTCTAAAAATCAACCACTAAGCTCTGTAACGTAGTGGTTACGAATCGGGCTGCAAACCACAAGGTCAGCAGTTCAAAACTACCAGCTGTTCCACGGGAGAAAGATGAGGCTTTCTGCTCCTGTAAAGATTTACAGCCTTGGAAACCCTGTACAGGGTCATTATGAGTCGGGACCGACTCCACAGCACGTAACAACAACAACAACCCTAAGAAGCACAGATTTACTCTGACACACAGGGGATTACCATGAATCAGAGCCAACTCTACTCAATAGAAACAGATAATACATAATACATAACCAAAGTATAATATGGAGGTCTTGGTGGGCACTACAGAATAACGCACCAGACTGCAAGGTCAATTTGAACCACAAGATCGGCAGTTCAAGCTCACCAGCTGCTCCTTGGAAACTCTATACAGGGTTGCTATGAGTAGGAACTGACCGGATAGCACTTAACAACTGAGGATCAACTGGTGAGCTTGTAGTGCAGTGCATAAACCTGCAGCACCACACCAGAACTCTATAATTTAAATAAGCATATACAAATATT
>NW_006408751.1:4287106-4291778 GCF_000296735.1 Chrysochloris asiatica
GTTTATGGAGCAGAAAGCCTTATCTTTCTCCCACAGAGCAGCTAGTCAATTCAAACTAATGACCTTGTAGTTAGCAGACCAACTCATAACCAAATACACTACTAGGGCTCCTAAAGCCCCTGGGAACTATGAATTCAATCATTGTTCGTTGTGAAAGTGACTGGATTTTGGAAAGATTATAAAGGATCTATCTATAGGACTTATGGGAAGAAAGATGAGGCATTCTGCTCCCAAAAAGATTTACAAGCCTTAGAAACCCTATACAAGGTTGCTATAAATCAAAACCAACTGAAGGGTACTAAATAACAATAGAGACAAAATTGAAGTCATCAGACTTCATTTTGCTTGGATCCGCCAATGATCATGGAAGCAGCAGTCAAGAAATCAAACAATGATGTGATTAACCTTTCAGTCTAGGAGCGAAGGCACCTGGGACCATCACTGGAGAACAGAGATCGGGACCCCACCCAGAGAAGCAGCGAGGCCTGAGATGGAGACTCAGAGGATGACATGAAGAGATGGGGTGGCTGAGGACTTCAGATCCAAGGAGGGAAGGGAGCTGTGTGCTGAGGACTGTGGGGGGAGGGGGGAGTCTGCAGGGTATAACCTTTGGTTGGGTGATGATGCACGGATGGGATGGTAACTATGGCAATGAAACGATCGATGTATGATAGAATGAGTGTAAAGCTAATGTTCCCCCATGTAAACTATCACACAATAAAAGAAAAAAAAAAAAAAGAAATCAAACAATGGATAAGAGGTAAAAAGATAGTGGACTAGACAGAGGCTGTCAGACCCTCTACAACAAAGATATGGAAAACCAAATGACAGATGCAAAACTCTGAGCTTCAGATGAAGGGATAGAAAAGTGGACTGAATGCACACTAGGAGAGAGAGCTGAGCAGATGCGGCAAAAATACAGAAAAGACTGGTCACCTGTACCACGGCCCAACCAGACACAGGGCAGGCATCTTGAACTTTTTGAGTGGCTTCTGCAACAAGAAAACATACTGGCACTGCAGAAATATACCAATGGCTCGTGGAGATAAAGGTGCAATTTTTTTTCTTATTCCCCACACTTCCCTGATGACCAGAAGCAAGGCCAGCCCCCACCTGTATGCATTCCAAGGGAAGCTCCAGCTCTCCAGGTGGTCAGAGTACACAGAGATGAGCACCACAGTTATGAGCTACACTAAGGGAATAGGGAGCTAGCCACATTAACCTCATTTGGGTAGGCCCTACTTCAAAGCTGCAAAGTCATGCCTGGTCAACCCCAGACTAGCCCTATTAGGAGAAGCAGCTTAACAGACGCATGGGGGAAAAAAAGAAAGAAAAGCAATTGGTGGTATGTGCCAGCCAGCCACACATGGCATGGCCATCTTGAACTTTCACGGGGGACTTTGAAGGCAAACAGACACATGTGGTGCAGTGGCATACTGCTTATTGGTAGAGAGAAAGGTACAAAAATTTTTCTTGTTCCCCATATTATCCTGATGATCAGAGGAATGGCCTGGCCTAACATTCTGAACAAAGATTTCGCTTAAGGGTGTCAATACTGAAATTAAGCATTGGGGATTTTCAACTAGTAATAATAGCAATGTTGCTGTTATTCTTAGGTGCCATCAAGTCAATTTTCAACTCGTAGTGGCCTAATGTGACAAAAGTAGAATTACTCTCATAGGATTGCCAAGTCTGCAATCTTTATTGAACCAGATCATCAGATCTTTCTCCCATAGAGCCACTGGATAGGTCTGCACCATCAAACTTTCAGTTAGTAGTCAAGTGCTTACCCACTGCACCACCAAGGTTCCTAATAACAGTACTAACTACTTACATTTATATGTCTAAGTGTTATTCTAAATACATTATATTTATTAACTCAATTAAACGATACTATGAAGAAAACGTTATGCTACTAAATTATATAATATAGAGGACATGTATGAATTCCTCCAAAACTAAATATTACTAGCATTTATACGTAGTCCATCAATAACACAGCATATCACCACCACCACCATCACACCAATAACCGTACTAAAAAGGAACTCAAAGAGCTGTCCTTAAAAGGTACTACACAAAGCTGGATAGTTTTACAATCAAATCACATGAAACGTTTCATAACAGACGCAAAAAACTTGCTATCCAATCAATTACAACTCATGGTGACCCAATGTACACCCAAGCAGAACTGTGTATAATAGTGTTGGCAATGGCTGATTTTTTAGAAGTATATTTCCAGACCTTTCTTCAAGCCATTTCTAGATAAATTCAAACCTCCAACCTTTCAGTAAGGAACCAAGTACATTAGCCATTTGCACCATCCAGGGTGGTACAGATAATTCCTAGTCATTCAGTAGTCTAGTTTGGAGTACAGAAAAAGAAATGACCAATTCACTCTACAATGCTAACATAACTCTGACTCTAAAATCAGACAAGGATTGGGAAAGAAAAAATTATAAACCAAACTTACATATATAAGTAATAAGTCTTTACAAAAAAATTGAAATAATAATGCATTGTGATCAACTAGAATTTATCCCTGAAATGCAAAAGGTTGATTCAACATTAAGAAATATGCTAATATATTTCATCTCCTCATTAGATTAAAATCATCTCATCAAATACCTAAAAAGAATTTGATAAAATTCAACACCCTGGGTAAAGTGGAAAGAAGGAACCTCTGAGAGTAAAAAAAAAAAAAAAAAGAGAAACTTCCTTAATTTCTAATAATACCAATAAGAGCCCCACTTTAGAGAGGATGAGACGAAATTTTAATAAAGAAAGAAAAAAGTCTCCTGCTATCAATTTTTTGAAAGTAAAGCAATATAACTATCATTAGGTACAGAAAATAACAGTCAACCTAGGAAATCTAAGATAATTAAAATACTATTGTTGTTGAGTGCCATCGAGTCGGGTCGAGGATTGAATAAAGTCCCCACATGCAATGTCAACATATAAAAATCAATTATCTTTTCCAAATGCTAGTAATAACCAATTAAAACATGTAACAGAAAAAAAAAAAAAAAGAAAGAAAAGATATCCTACCCGTAATAGCAATAAATCATGAAACAACTCGGAATAATGCAAACAGTAAATGTGCTGCCAAACCTAATAAAAATCACTATAATTTTTATTAACTATTTGCATCACCCAGGGTGTTCTCTTGAAAACTAAGAATGGATAATTATAAAACAGATATAAAAGAAGCATGAATAAAGGGAGACAGCCAAATTCTTGGTAAAGAATCATTACAACGATGACACTAAGAGCAGCAAAAAATGTTTCCACTGTTCTCTATTTGAAAAGAAAATTTATAGACTATTTATAAATAAATTAACTTCAGCTGTCAATGACAAACAATCAGTGGACACAGATACAATCATTACATTCCACAGACACTAACATTATACACTTGAGATTCAGTTGCTCATCAAGACACTTTTTATGAAACAGAATGCAGAAAACAACATTTATAAAAAAATACAAGCAAAACTTTAATAAATAATAAAATTACAAGGTTTTTATTCTTAGTATTCCCAAGTTAAATGTCTTAAAAACATTTCCAGCTTTCATTCTTAATTTTCACGTTATGTTGCTGTTGTTAAAAATGCCATCCCGTCAGTTCTGACACACAGTGACCCTTTATAGGGTTTCCAAGGAACAACCAGTGGATTTCAACTGCTGAACTTGTGGGTAGCGGTCCATTTGTTATCCTACAGTGCCATACCATGACCCCTTATTGTTGTTGTTAAGTGTTGTTGAGTCAATTCTGACCCATAGCAACCCTGTATAGGATTTACAAGGAGTGCTTGGTGAGTTTGAACTGCTGACCTTGCAGACAGCTTATCCTATAGAGCCACACCAGGACTCCTGTCAGGCTGTGTTGTTGTGAGGGTCTGTCAAGTTGATTCCAACTCATAGCTACCCTGTATATAAGGATTACAAGGTGTGGCTGGTGGGTTTGAACCACCAGCCTTGTGGTTAGCAGACCAATGCTTATCCCACAGTGCCATATCAAGACTCCATGCTATAGGCAGTTACATATTGAGTTTTGTTTCCCTACTGTACCTATTCAATTTGCAAACCTTCCACAGTTTTCCTTTACTAACTGTCATTTAAAGACTCACATAATATGGCTAACTAATCATTTATTATTCATGGTAAAAAGGGAAAATATTCCTCAAGAGGTCTGCATGCTTCAAGAGTCTCTGCTTATACCATAAAATATGCCAGAACTAGTTTGTTTAAGGATAAGAGGCAGGTGGACCAGAGTCTAGTCAGCCAAGGCATGAAATATGACCAACTAAGATCAGCAAATCCAACCCATACATGACCCCAAACTGACTGCAACCAAACGAAAGGAGAGCTGTCCAGCTAAGCCCTGCCTAAATGTGCCACCAGCAAATGAGCTATATCAAGGGTTAGAAACCTTCTCCTGTCATACAAAATTTTCAACTTAAAAATTAGCCTGCTTTACAATATTCAGTGGGCTTCTGTGGAGCCGGTTGGGGACCTGGGTGGCAAGGAGTGTGAGGAGACCTGAGGACTCCTGGGCCCAGAGTCAGTGACGTGGCATGGAGGACTCAAGTGGAGAATGGAGCTGCCGGCTGATGGGAAGAGAGGGCATGTGCACAAGAACACCCACACTTGCAGATGGTACCCACGTGAC
>NW_006408751.1:4293384-4306804 GCF_000296735.1 Chrysochloris asiatica
GGGCTGGGCAGCTGATACAATGAGAATCCTCCCAATCCTCCTTTTTCTTCCCCCATTTGAGGCTAGGTGCTAAAAGGTATGTTAATTAAGCTTGAGCAAGTCGTGAGATTCTAACCTGCAAAGTAAGATGTAAAGCTGCCTGAATGTCTGGAAAATTACTTATGTTAGCTGTACCTTGTCTTAGTCCTGCCCAGCTTTGTGTAAAGTACCTCCCTTAAATAAAACAGAGGCGCAGGCCGAACCAGGTGTGCATTGCAGCTTGGAAAGCGTGCATTATGACAGACAAGGCATGCGTTACAGCATGCAGGGGGCTCAGTCCAGCATTGCAACCATACTGCCTGTTTAGCCAAGATGTTTACTATGCAGGATATTACGGCCCTCATGGCTGAGATGTTTGCAATGCAGGATCTGCCTGATGCCAGTCCCGCATCCACTCTGGTTTCGGGGTGTCTCTTTGTCTCTCTCGTTGTGTCCTTGTGTGTCTTTCTATATTTCTACCGCCGCCAGATATCCCCACCTCGTGAACCAAACATCCGTGTCGAGGCCAGTCCCCGGCATATTATCACTATATTCATTGTACAGATGAGGATCCTAAAACATAGAATGGTTAATTAGTTTGCCAAAAGTCACCCAGTTAGCAAGTGGTGGAGTTAGTACTTAAAACTCAGGTAGTCTTAGCCTAGAATACCCACTCAACCCCTGTATTATACTGTCCAGGAAGGCAGAAGGTTGACTCCAGGAAAAAGATAAGCCTGACTGACTACTTAATGTGTCAAAATATAATGAAAACAAAGATTAAATGCATTGAGAAGACAAGAAACTATATTAGTATTAGGAACTTAAGAAATTAAACAAATAAAAAGGAGAAGGAAGACAGAAAGCATTAACTCCAGAGAAAATAAAGAGTAGTACCAAGAGGAAATGTTATAATGTACTTTTTGGCCCCACTGTGAATAATACTGATATGGTCATCGCAATGAAAACATAAATAATAATCTGTCCATAAATCATGCAATAGTTTATGATGACACTGAAGAAGTTCAGGTATTTTAAGGTGAGAGAGCTATATACTGTTAGAGCAAAGAAGATCGCATAAAACAGCTACATTCTTATCCTCCCCAGCAGAAATTTAAAATAACAATGACTTAAATATTTTCAAAGCAGTATAAACACACTATTTACAAATATGATGATAAATGTCAGAAAAATAACTACTAAGAGAGGTGACAGTGGTTGCCTATATGGAGAGAAGCTTGACTTTGGTAAAGGGTAAAGGAGGGAATTGCTATTTTCAGTTATAAGACTGGCATTATTTGGTTTCAAATTCCATACAAATATTATTTTACTTTAAAACCTAACTTAAAAATCTAACAAATAAATTAAATTTTCTATCATTAATTTATCCAACTTATTCTTGTCAGTGAGTGTACCTGGTTTTAAATAAACTAGCCTGTACAACAAAATCTGCTTAACGATGCCAATGAAAGCATATCGAATACTAATTTCCCTCTTCTATGTGCCCTGATAATTGGACAAAAACATTCTTAAATTCAGAAGCTATCTAGTAAGTCAATTGGTTTTCTTTAGAATATTATCAATTCACATATATTTAGAGTATTTACTAAAAAATAAAATAAATCCTGAAGATAAGTATGACCTATTTTTTGCTTGTAAGAATAACTTGAATCTTAGAAATCAGCGTTGCCAGGCTTTTAGCCTACTTGCTTTCTGATTATAACCGCAGATGAAATCTACATCTACTACAACATCATTGACATCACATACCATTCAATTAAATAAAGCTGAAAAGTTCAAGAGACATGTAAGAATACCTTCTCCGCAAGATGCCTGTATCTGATAATGCCAACTTACCCATTCCCTTTTTGAATCATAACCATTATGTGTGTTTTTGACACTGTCTAGATTGCATGCAAAAGCTGGACAACGAATAAGGAAAACCAAAGAAGAACTGATGCCTCTGAATTATGGAGTTGGGAGAAGTCTTCATGGACTGACATAAAAATAAACAATTCTTTCTTGAAGGAAGTACAGCCAAAAATGCTCCTTAGAAGCAAAGATGGCAGTTGTCGTCTCACCTAGTTTGGACATATTATCAGGAGAGATCAGTCCCTGAAGAAGGACATGAAGGCTTGAAAAACTCAAGGGTCAGCTAAAAAAAGGAAGCTCTTCCATGACACAGACTGACACAGTAGTTGTGATGATGGGCTCATGCACAGCAATGATTGAGAACAGCACAGGACCAGGCAATGTTCTGTGTACGTGAGGTTGCTATTGGTTAAAACTGACACATCTCCAAACAACAAACTGTTCTTCTGTATCTACCTTTTCTAAATCTCCCTCTGCCATTTAAAAAAAAAGTTCCATTACACTTAAATGAATAACCAAGAAATCAAAAATATTAGTCTCTTTCCTTTTAAATTCAGAAGTTTTATATCTATTTATTGTGCATTCAAATTAAGTTGAAAAAAGCCAACAAAACTGCCACATGAAGAATGTACTTATCTGTATTTTCATCTTTGTAGTTTATAAAGTTAATGGCTGAACTAAAGAAGTCATTTCTGAATTTAATAGCCTGTACATGTAGGAGACTCCTACAGCACAGATCAATTGTGGGGAGGTCAGGGAGCTGTGGCAGCAGCAAAGCAGCTATTTACCAAATTATTTCACTTCCTCCAAAACACATGAAGCCTTTGCATCTAGGTAGGGTCATGTGGCAAATTCTGGTCAATGAAATATTGTCATACACCAATTCCAGACCTTGGCTCTTAAAATTATTCAGAGATGACTATCTTCTGGTTTATCTCCTTACAGCAACCTTTGCAGGTCACATGTTAAAACGGGCATGGTCACAAAATGAAAAGAACCTGAGTCCCCTAATGACTACATGAAAGAGGGGCTCCCAAACCATATCTGTGATACACTGGACATTTAAAGAAGTGAATCAATCTTATGCCAATGGAGAACTTAATGTTGTATATATTCAAAATTTTGACTACACACAATACATGGGATGCACTGACTTAACACAAGGGCCACTGGGTAGATACCAACAAGTACCTTTAGGTTACTAGCTGATCACAACTGCTTGAGCCACTCAGACTCCGATTGAAAGTACATAATTCTATTGAATGAAAAAGTAGATTGCTTCACTTCTAAGGAAAAATAAAAAAGTAGGCAGTGGTGAATTGGACCAGGCAGCTAAATGAAAGGTCAGTGGTTTGAACTCACAAGTGGGTCTATGGGAGAAAATACAGTGTTTGTCCAACAGCACCATGCTAGGACCCACCATCTGCTTATACATAATATAAAAATAGTACTTACCTCATAAAGTTGTTGAAAGGATTCAGTGAAAGAATCTGTGTGGAACATTTTTGCAACATTTCATTCTACAGTGCTAAACTGTAGATCGGCTTCCTCAAAGACTGTAGCCTAGGGAACCCTGTGGGGCAGTTCTACTCAGCCACCTGGTGTCAATATAAGTTGAAATTGACTCAACACACAAAAACAATAACATATTTCTTAACATAAACTATTATACTAGAAAGGTCTATTTTAAAATATTAAAATAAGATACAAAATAGGGCAGTGGGCAGCCTCTGGGGTCAGAACACTTTGGTTTAAAATATAAATCTACCGTGTATAATCTATATGAGTTGGAGCAAGTTTCTTAAACTCTCTAAATTTAGATAAGACAACTTCATGTGGCTTTTGTGAGTATTACATATCTGTGTCATATAACTCTAGTGACAGACTATCTGGGTTTGAATTCAGGCTGTGTAACTTCGAGCAAGTTGTTTAACTTTCCAATTCTCAAGTTCTGACTCTGTAAAATGGTGAGACCAGAACTGTTAAAAAGTTTTAGTGAAGATTAAATAAAATAGTTGTTGTGAGGATTAAATGAAATGCAGTATGGCACTGTAAAACGAAGTGTTGTAAAAATGCTCCACACAGATTCTTTCACTGAATCCTTTCAACAACTTTATGAGGTAAGTACTATTTTTATGTTATGTATAAGCAGATGGCGGGTCCTAGCATGGTGCTGTTGGACAAGCACTGTATTGCTAACCTCAAGGTTGGTGGTTCAAACCCACCAGCCACTACTCTATATATGGTTGCTACAAGTTGGAACTAAGTTGACAGCAGTTAGCAACTATATATACGTATGGTTTTCTTACCACAGTCATTGGAACAAAAGTAGTTTTTATCATTATCAAATTATTAAAGGGTGTAATTTACTGTGCTAATCCACTTTGGTTATTTTCATGTTTAAAAGGTAACATTGTTTTCTCAATATTATTTACTGTATTAGGGAAGGTTATCTATTACTTTAGTGAAGTATGCAAGAGATTGAAACTCAAAAAAGATTAAAATCAAAATCAATTTTGATAGAAGAATCTGAAGAAAACTCATTAATAAAAGGAATGTTAAAGGAACAAGACAAAGCCTAAGAACCTTAGGAACTAACCTAATGAGTTGAAGGAGAAAAGATTTTCACTTTTTGTTTGTTTCTCTCCATCCATGCCACCCTCAATAAACTCATCTGCTTGGCTTCACAGTCTACCTTCTTCTAGAGACTAGCTTTTAATAAATAACGAGGGGCTTGTCCTTATTGTCACATCCAAAGCAAACAACCCCAAATAAAGTACAGATCTGCAATATAATCCACCCTATGGATATAGCAACTTCAACAACAGCACCAAATTCTGGTTCACAGGGCCAGGCAGGCTGTAAGGAAGGGAAGATAGGCATGCAGTAGGGCAGAGCAAGGACAAACTAGAACCTGCAAAGATGACTGGAACCCAAAGAGCAGTCATGTTTGTGCTTCATCCACCAAGTTTAAACTTCTAACTCCAATGGTGAGGGTAACCTGCAAGAAAACCTGGCATCCTTTGTATAGCTAAATACATACCTGGCACAGGAGTGAGAGAAACTCAAAGAGAAGGTCTGGCAAGAACTTGAGGAACAAGTCCTGTTGATGCTCCATCATGAGATAACCCAAAAAGAAGAATATGATTGTTGCTTCCAAATCTCCTATAGAATATCTCTTACGGCCATAGTAACTCAGAACTATGCAGACAAAGGGATTCTGGGAAATGCAGTTCCAACTAAGTTGACACACCACCACTGAAATGGACTGCTCCAACTGAACCATGGGCTAAAAGGCAAACAACTTCTACTTCCTGCTGCTTTGACTATGCTGCTTCTTGTTCATGTAATTTTTATTAACTAAAATATTTATATGGTCCAACATCAAAACTATGTAATATATGCTCAGAAATGTATCAATTTATTCAACACACATTTACAAAGCACATACTTTATAACTTAACACAATCTTATGGTCTTACCATAGATTCACCATAGTTCACAGTGCTTCCTGGTGTCCACAATGAAAATATAAAATGACTAACTGGACTTTTCCCTAAATCTAACACATAATTTACATCCGAAGACATACTAAATATATAACAAATCAGTATTTATTTTTTCTATATTTGACATATAAATCAAGATTACATAGGGGAAAAGTTATTTTTTGAATGATAAAAAATAAAGTATATAAAGAAATTCATATGTACTAAAATAAAAGAAACCTTTACCTGCTGCCCTGTACAGTATTTTAGGTTCAAAAAATATACAAGGATTTTTATCCTGTATGCACGACAAAAGAAGTCCTTTGGCCTGGAAAGGGCTTCTGGGTACAACCACCTGTAGAAACAGATTTTTTAAAAGACAATTTTAACAAAAATGTATTACAGTAAACTCATTTATAAGAACTGGTTTTCAAATAACCAAAATTTTCTTTTTAAAAGCATTAAAAATTTAAGACTGTAAAGCACAATTATTACATTGAAAACATTATCATTACAAGACAATTCATTACAAGACTCAAATAAGATTCCTGAAGCAAAATACATTTGCATTGCAAGTCATTTTTATGCCATTTTTACTGAAGGATTTTTATTTAAAAAAATAAAACAGAATCATGAAGCTCAATAGTTTATATTTTGTAAACACTGCTGAGCACACTGCATGCCATGTCACTCGATGCCTTTCTTTATCTTATGTTCTTTTTTTTTTACTTTCTCTTCATCTATTTTTTTAGCCTCTTGTACTTCATGTATTGGAATCCTGGTGTGGCGCTGTGGGTTAATGTGCTAGACTGCAAAGCTGTTTGAACTGCAAGGTTGGCAGTTCAAGCTCACCAGCTGCTCCTCGGAAACTCTATACAGGGTTGCTATGGGTCGAAACTGACACAACTCAACAGTACTTAACAACACTTTATGTATTAAAAAAAAAAAAAAGAAAAGAGGAAGGAGGATAGAGAAGGTAGGGAACTGAGATGAGGTCTGTTTTTAAAAACACTGACTAATGTTATAAGCGTTGAATGTGAGCCAATGTTCACTTCAAACACAAAAATAACTATTGCCTTGAATGTGGCTTCTGTCCCAACACACCACTTGTAGCTTATACTTTAAAAATGATGTAACCTCTAATAGCTAAGAAACTTTAATCTTGTAGAAAAAAATATAAATAAATGAAACAGACATAGGTTTCATAACGAATTCATGCTATCAAACAAAGAAGCAAAAATCTAAAATAAATTTTAAAAATTCATGGAAATTTAAATTTAGAGATATTGGAATTTTTCCAAGAACTTTTTGGAATCCCCTAATCCATATTTTTGGACTCCTGATGTGGCGCTGTAAGATCAGCACTGGACTGCAAACCACAAGGATGGCAGTTCAAACCCACCAGCTGTTCCTCAGGAACCCAGGGTCATTATGAGTTGGAACTAACTCAATGGCACTTAAAAACAACAGATCTTTTGGAGGACATACCTTATGAGTTTCTAACATGGCTTCCCAGAAAACTATTCATTAAATATAACAGAAAACAATGTAACGTATAAATTAAGGCACAAAATTCTCAAAATATTTCTATTATCAAAAGACCAAGACTCAAGGAGGGAGAGGGGCTGTGTGCTGGCGGCCGGGGGGCAGGCTTGCAGGGTATGCCCTTTGGTTGTCTGAATGGTTATATATTCCTGAGTGCTTTGGTGTACAGCCAAAAAAACAACAGAGGGAATGGAAGCAAATGCTGCTGAATGATTATATATGGAGGGGATTGTAATCATTGCAATGAAATGAAATACAATAGGATGAATGTAAAGCTGATGTTCTCCCATGTAAACTATCACTCAATTCACAATAAAAACTAAAAACTTAAGGTCTCAGATAATTTTAGAATTCCTTTAAGTGTCATGTCATGACCTTCTGAATTAAATTTACCTAGTATACTTAAAAAAAAAAAAAAAGGCCTAAGCTATTATGGAAAGCAGGCTATAAAAGGGAGATGCTCCAAAATCAATTATTTAGAAAAACAAACAAACACCTAAGCAACAAAGTCTTCCTTCAGTTTATTTGAAAAGTAAGAAAATGGGTTAAAGTTCAGTCCCTATCATTTTAAAGCCAATGTAGACTAAACCGTAGATTTAAAATCACCCCAGGATCAGTAAGTAACAGAGAAACATTAGAAAGAAGCAGAGCTTTGAAATATGGTAAGTTAAAAATAGCTGTGTTCCTCAGTCTTAGTCTTCAAAGCCTATGAAATTATTTCAAGGAATTTGAAATGAATACTGGGTCAAGCCTGTGGTGCTTTAAGGAAACATTCTATAAAACTGAACACTGGAGAGTTGATCTGAATAAAATGATACGTTCTTTTTCTTAAATGAAATTAAGTTCACATAAATTCCCAAAGATTCTGTTTGTTTTCCTCCAGATAAGCATGTTATTATTTGGTGTTGTTAAGTACTGTGCAGTCGATTCTGACTCATAGTTACCCTGCATAGCTATAGAGTTTCCAAGGAGCACTGGTGGGTTTGAATTGCCAACCTTGTAGTTCACAGTCCAGTGCCAATCCTACAGAACCACACCAGGAGATGAACATATCAGTTCATATTAACAAAACTAACCCAAACAGAAATTACTACACAGATATCAAATAAAGTACATAAAGTATTATACCTTGATTCCTGGACAGTGGGCAAAAAAAGCTTCAGGACTCTGAGAATGATAGAGAGCCCCATGACCTACACAGCCCCAGGGAGAGCGGATAGTGAGGCTTCCACAATTAAAAAGATCCCCAGAGCGATAGCGGTACTTGGCAGCTTCATTAACAATCTGGGCAGATGGAAAGGCAAAAGGGACATATCAAAATGAGTCCTTTATTTTCCAATTCTCTTTAATCATTCTATTACAGATATCCCCCACTTTGCTACAGCTCACTGTACTATGTGTGTACTATGCCACTTCACTTTTAACAACAGGCTGACATTAGTACCTATTTCTCTTACTGAAAGAAATCCAAAGATGATTTTCACTTTTACAAAAGAAGACAAAAAGTAAAAGGAATGTTCTAGTTTGTTTGGGCACCAGCAGTAATTAATCAAGCAGCTAGAACAGCATCAGAAAGCTCCTTCTTTGGGAACTACACAGCAGCTCTGCATTAATCCCTCATGACTTTGACCTGTCTCTGTGAACACTGTGTGTCAGTGTTATTCGGTATGATTTGGGTGGGTTATATTGGGGGGCCTGGGAGTGCTCAAAAATATTTCCCATATAAATTAGTGGTAATTACTTTTTCCCTTTACACCAACCACTTCAGTTTACAAAAGGTTTCCTAGAAGTGCAATACTTTTGAAAAGCAGGGGTAACTTGTATGTCTTTAAAATATGTCCGTGCACTAACTCAAAGGAATGAAATGCTCCCACAACTGAGAAGTGGGAGCTAGGGTAAAGGCAGTATTTCATTACTTAACAGACTTAACATTTATCTTAGAAATGTTCATTCATAATAATATAGGATTCCCTTACCTGATCAAACGCAGGGAAAATATAATCTGCAAATTGAATTTCTGCAATGGCAGTAGCACCAGTAACTGCAATTCCAATTCCAAACCCAACAATTCCTTGTTCACACAACGGGGTGTTAAATACTCTATCTTTTCCTATTAAAAATAAAATAAAATAATCTTAATCTAGCAAATGATAATGATATAAGACACAATGTATCTAAAACTTCAATAAATTCATTGTTGTTATTAAGTGTCATCGAGTTGGTTCTGACTCACAGTGACCCTGTAGAGGTTTCTTTCTCGAGAAGCAGCTGATGGATTTGAACCACCGGCCCTGTGGTTAGCAGTCCAGTGCTTATCCTACAGTGCCACACCAGGACTCCCAATAACTTAATGTGGTAGTAGTTGAGTACCTTCAAGTCACTTCCAACATGGCAACCCTGCATAGGGTATTCTGAGAAGTGGCTACTGGGTTTGAACTTTGAAGTTACTGGTCAAGTGCTTATCCTATAGCACCACACCAGAACACCAATTAGTTTATTGCTGTTACTGTTAAGTGCCATGAAGATAGCTTCAACTCAGTGACCCTACAAAGAACTTCCGAGGCGCTAATCTTTTGGCAGTAGCAGAAAACCTCATCTTTCTCACAAAAAGTAGCTGGTAGACTCAGACTGCCTACCATATGCTACAAAGTCCAGTGCTAATTCTATGGAGCCACCATGCACCCTAATAAGTTAATAATGGGATGGAAAGAAAAATGTATAGGACTGATGGAGGAAAGAGAAGATAGTGAAAATAGAAAATTATGCTTAAAATGCAAATATTGGCACTTAACAATAATATTAATTGTAAGTTGAAAGAAAAAGATTCTCACATTGGAATGAAAGAAAATAAAATCCAACAAAATGCTGCCTAAAAGAGAGTACTTAAACTACAAGGATATTTAAAAAAACAAAAACAAAAAACTGTAAGGAAAAAAAATTAATTCACTGAAAAAATAGTCTCAGAGTCCTGGTGTGGCACTGTAGGATAAGTACTGGACTGCTAACCACAAGGTTGGCATTTTAAACCCATCAGCAGCTCCTTGGAAACCCTATACACGTTGCTATGAGTCCAAACTGACTGGGCATCACTTAGCAACAACAGAGTAGACTTTCAGAGCAAAGGCATTACCACAGATAAAAGATGGAAAAGTCATACTGTTAACGGGTTTGATTCACAAGGACATAATTAAATTTAAATTCATCTAATAACATGAGCTCAAAAGAAAAAGAGAAAAATTAACATAACTAAAAGCAAAATGGACACAAATGAAAGATTTCAACATATCAGACTCAGTAAATTTTTCTCAGAAAAAATGTATTCCTGAAACAAATAAGATTTGATCATGATTCACAAACATATCCTGATCTACAGAAGACACTGTACTCAATAGCTAAGAGAACACACTTTTTGTATACAAACAGGATACAGATACAAATTGCCTGTAGGGTGGTAGTGGTTGGATGCCATGGAATCAGTTCTGACTCATAGTGATCCTATATAGGGTTTCCAAGGCATTACATCTTTGTTGTTGTTGCTAAGTGCCGTCGAGTTGATTCCGACCCATAGCGACCCTGTATAGGGTTTCCAAGGAGCAGCTGGTGAGCTTGAACCACCAACCTTGCAGTTCAAATGACTTTGCCGTCTAATGCATTAGCCCACAGTGCCACACCAAGACTCCTTTACTTTACGAGGGCAAAAAACCTCATCTTTCTCCTGCGGAACAAATGGTAGTTTCGAACTGTTGACCTTGAGGTTAGCAGCCCAACTCGTAACCACTATGCTACCAGAGCTCCTTAAATTGCCTGTATGTTGTTATTGTTGCTGTTAAGTACTATTGAGTTGGTTCCAACCAAGAGCAACCCTGTATAGGGTTTATGAGGAGTGACTGATGGGCTTGAACCACAGGCCTTGCGGTTCAAACCAATTTGCAGTCCAACATTTTATCCAACAGCATTACCCAAGACTCCTGTATGTTGGGCTCTAATTAGTCCAGTCTCAAATTTCAAAGAATTATAATCCTATACTGCTTATACATTTTCTGATCATGACAGAGTTAGGCTAGAAATCAACAAAAAGATGATGACCAGCAAATCCTTATACGAAGAAATTGACATATATTGAAATAACCCACTAGCCAAAGAAGAAATTATAATGGAAACAAGAAAGTATTTTGAAATGAAAGCTAATGAAAAACTGTATATCACAACTTACTCAGTAGCTTTTTTCAGACTAATCCTTTGACATATAATAATTTAAAAGTCCAGAAAAAAATATAACTACTCAAGGCATTGGTGAGCCAAAAGCAGGCAGAAAATGAAGGGAAGAGACTTAACCCTTGAAAAAAATGAACCACAACAGATAAGGCATGGCAATTTTAAGACTTTCCCCCTAGGAAACAACCTAGTCTGTGTAATGTACGATAACTACAATTAAAAAAAAATAAACTCAGTCTTATTAGTTTAAGGTGTCACGAACAGTACACTCTGGGGTTGCCAAAGGGTTTTAGAAATTAAGGAGTTAGATCCTAAAAAGTAAACATGGGGAGCCCCAAAATCTGTACATAAACTGCTCAATTCTTTAGCTGACCCTTGTGCCTGCAGGGCACAGAAAAAGACATCATATTTGGTAAAGGATCAAGGAAAACCCTCAATGAGATGGATTCACACAACAGCCACAACAATGAACTCAAAATATATCAAGTTCATTCCATTTTGATGCCCTGCTAAGAATTTGTATTTCCACCCCAGACATACTGAATCAGAATTTTACCTTTAAATAAGATTAAGATGCTGATTCAGTAAATCTGCAGTGAAATATTTCGGTAGAAACACAAATTATCAGCAGAGGGTTGACCCAAAATGAACCAGTTTGAAACTCTATTTCAAACTTGTAGAGGAGTTTGATAAATACCTTATGGTTTCCACTGAAACCACAGCATACAACTTTATTAAAGTATGATTCAATTTTTACTTGAAATTTCATCAACTCTCAGCCAACATCTATACTTTTTTTGGGAGGAGAGGGAATCTAGTTTCAAAGAGATGGTTGGACCTAAACAATGGCCACAGCATGGCCAAGTGACCAAAAGTGTTGGGATAAACCTAGGATTCATATTTTATTTTTATATTCCAAGGATACAAGTTCTTGGTCATTTTCAACTCTATCATTTCTTTTGAATATGATCCATAAGTAAAGCAGGTATTGGCGAATGCCAACAAAACACATCCTGTAGTTTGCAATCTTAAACAGCTGGTAGAACTAAAGTGTGATTTATACTTAGATTGATTTGTGAATATCTTCTGAAATTGTGACCTCTATCCTTCACCAGTTTCCTATTTGACGTTGATTAGCTTATAATTTTTTAAAATCTATGATTCCAATGAACTCAGAACAATTCAGAGGTAGAAAATTGATAGGAAGATAGATAATTTTTTCTTATAATTTTTAAAAGTAGAAATAGATAGGAAGGTAGAAAAAAAGAGAAGGTAGAGATTGTTGTTTTTGTGAAGTACTATCATGTCAGTTCTGACTCATAGCTGTAATGTATATATAGTGTTTCTGAGGAGCACCTTGTGTATTTAAGCTCTTGACCTTGTGACAATGGATAAAATGCAAGGGTAGGTAAAGATCAAGCTAACAAAAACAATGAAAGGATAAAACTAGGCTTGGTGTCAGACCCAGAAAGGAGAAAATTCTGGGTTCTTTTGCCAGCCAAGAACCTTATTTTGTGGGTGGGCATACAAAGAGACAGTGATACTCTGGCCTTAGATGGAGATTCTGCAGGGCACCCAATCCAGAAGTAGTGTTTGCAGATCCCATACCAGCGGCGAATTGTTCTTTCTTTCCCAGACAGCATCTGAGAATGAGAGGTCAGACTAGTCTAGGGCTGACCAGAACCAGCTCATAGTTCAATTGTTCAAAATTAGTCTATATTCAATCATATGTATTAATTTTCTTATTCGTATATTACATATATGAACTTTACATCAGGTTAATTGCATTACAAGTTACAGGAAGTCACAAAGTGTATGTTAATTTATTTGTGCTGTTTCCATTTTTCATTACCTGTTTTTTGGGGGAACAAAAAAAGAAAGAAATTTTGAACATTTAGTTTCTGTTGAAATATTTTTTTGCTGGAAAATGGATATGTTTTGGAGAGATTTGTTAAACTGCTTTCTCAAACCAAACATGTTTTGGAGTAAGAGTGTTCTAAGAAACTCAACTTCTCTGTACTTTCTTATGAAATGAAAAATATCTGAATCTTGTGAATGTGAAGCAGAAAACAAAAACAAAAATCACATGAGAAAACATGAAGAGGAATAAGTTATTCTGGAGTCCTGGTCTGGTGCTGTGGGTTAATGTGCTGCAAAGTTGGTTTGCACCACAAGGTCGCTGATTCAAACTCACCAGCTGCTCTTTGGAAAACCTTATATGGGGTCACTAAGGATAGGCACCAACTCAATGCACTTAATAACAACAATAGGAATTCCAGAACAAG
>NW_006408751.1:4308529-4309752 GCF_000296735.1 Chrysochloris asiatica
GAACTGCTGACCGTGAGATTAGCAGCCCGATCCATAACCACTATACTATCAGAGCTCCTAGAACATTTCTAGATAAACAGAAATGAAAAGAATTTATAATGACCAGACCAACTTTAGAAAAAATACTAAAGTGAGTCCCTTGGACTAAGAACCAACAGCAGACAACAACCTGAGACTCACCTATAAGGCAATACCATGCAGAATTCAATATAGTTACATATGCATCCAAAGTAAAACTAACCTACCGAATAAAAATAGAGAATAAGAAATATAATTTATAATGAAGACAACTAAAATGCAAAGAAAGGGAGAAGTATAGTTACAGAACTTCCAATTGGTGAGAAAGTCAAGTAAATTTCAAGATAAAACAAACTGCTTTAACTGAGTAAGAAATTAATGAATTAGAGGATAATCTCAAAGAAAACTAACACATCACATCAAATCAAGAAAAGGGAAAGCCATGAAAATTTTGTAAACATTAAAACAACAGACATTAAGAAACTGACAAGAAAATACTCAAAGTGAGTTCATTACAGATAATTATGTGGAAAAAAGAAACCAGCAGCACTACAAAAATACTAATAATAATAATACAGCAAAATGACTGCAATCAGTTTATACATATCAATAATTATACTGGACATCAGTAAATTAAATGCATCAGTCAAGAGACAGAGTAGCAGAATCAATAAGAAAACAGGATCTTTTAGTATGCTGTATACAAGACACACCTACACACAAAGACAAAAATAGAAAAAAAATCAAAGGATGGGAAAAAATATATCAAGCTAATGGCAATCAAAAATGAGTAGGTGTTGCCATTTTATTTCCTCATAAAAGAGACATTTAAGCAAAAGACAGTATATAAGAGACAAAGGAGGAAACTATCTCAAGATTAAAGGACCAACTGAACAAGAAGATATAACCATAATAAATATCTATATTTCCAATGAAAGAGTCTCAAAATATATAAATCAAACTCTAACACAATTTAAGAAATCTACAACTCTACAATCATAGTTATTGTTTGTTGTTGTTAAGTGCCATAGAGTCAGTTCCGACCCATAGTGATCAAGGAACAGCTGGTGAACATGAACCATCTACCTTGTAGTTCAAGCCAACTCTGCAGTCCAGCTCATTAGCCCACAGCACCACACCAGGACTCTAGTCATAGTAGGAGATTTTAACACATCATTTTTGATAAAGAATGAAACCATTTAAAA
>NW_006408751.1:4310582-4311768 GCF_000296735.1 Chrysochloris asiatica
TAAGACAAGAAGTTGGGTCTTTGAAAGGATTAATAAAATTGACAAACCAATGACAAATCTAACAAAAGAAAAGTATAAAGTGCAAATAACACACATACAAAAAACCATGGGTGACATCATAACAGTACCAACGGAAATAAAAATACTACGAAGATTTATGCTCCAATAAATTTTCCAATCTTGAAGAAATGGATAATTTTTTTAGAAAAACATACCCTGCCTAAACTAACACAGAGTGAACTAGAAATTTTAACAAATCTATAACAAAACAAGGAAATGATCAGGTAATTTCTAAAACTACCAACAAAAAAAAATGTCCATCAACTTAGACATTGGCTAAATGAAATGGGGGGACAGCGTTATAAAGGTACAAAGTGGCTGGCTTTCAAGAGGGAGTTTAATTTCAGAGTGTGTGTGTGTATGGGGGGCGGGGGGGCTTGTGGCAGAATCCCCACTGAATAGTTTCATCTTGTCTAGATGGGTCTGGTTAAAGGAGATGGGGATAGGATTCTTTTGATTCAGTAATGAGTAATTGTTATCATGACTACTAGTGATTGTCACAACTGTAAAGGTAGAAGCTTTATCACATAAAAGAAGGAGTGTGAAGACACAGGGAGGTATGGAAGAGCTCAAGGGAATAGAGGCAAACAATGATATATACACAACCTTGGAACAACAATGCTCTGTGGACACAGGCCGAGTGGGTATGGGAGAAAAAGTGGGATGGATTATACCCACAAATATATGAGTCTAAAAGCGGATATTAGTACATGAGTGCTTACCTTTCCTGCAAATACAACTATGAATGTGGTGGAAATTACAAGGAAGACGAAAGGTAAAAATGTCTTAGGTATTGTGGAACATCTTAAGGCAATGAATTGCTTGGCCTCAGTGCTCAGGACCATATAATCAGGGGACACTGTGGTCAATGGGCATTATAAACAATGTTCTACTGGGAGCCATCAAGGTAAGCAAAGTCAGCCAATCAGGGTAAACCCCCTTCCAAGACTGACACTCAAAGGGAACACATGAGCAGGCTTGTACGCTTTCTGGTGACCACCTTGGTTTAATTGTGAGTGGAAGTGGACAAAATGCAGCACTGAAGACATGGGCTGAGTTACACCATGTTCCATAGACACCAGTTAGACCACGAGATGATAGAGAGAAGAGGAAGGGGGTGGCTGGT
>NW_006408751.1:4316083-4341276 GCF_000296735.1 Chrysochloris asiatica
GATGGTAAATATGCCAATGAAATGATAGATGATAGAATGAATGTAAAACTAATGTTCTCCCATGTAGACTATCACACAATTCACAATAAAACATTTATTTAATTAAAAAAAAAATGTGCCCTTTGATTGTTTAAACAAATATATATTTTCTGTGGGTTTTGCATACATTAAAAAAAAAAAAAAGATGGAATAGAGGTTAACTGATGGTGTATGGAGGGAACTGCAATCATTGCAGTGAAACAAAATACGACTGGTTGAGTGTAAAACCATTGCTTTGCCATGTAAACTATTATTCAATTCACAATCAGTTTTAGAAGAAAAAAAAAAAGGACAGGAAGTGCTATTAAAACGGACAAAAGGATGGGGTGTACATTTTTCAAACATTATTAAATCAAAAATAAAGTGTTCTACATCCTACTTTGGTGAATAGTGTCTGGGTTCTTAAAAGTTCATGAGCAGCCATCTAAGGTGCAGTTACTGGTCTCTCCAAGTGCTGAAGGGGAAAGAGTGATAAAAATCTGAAGGTGTTTAAAATCAATGAGTTAAACTGACAAAGGGAACATTTGAATATCAGTCCCCATGACCAAAAGAACTAGATGGTGCCCAGCTACCACGACCAATGGCTCTGAAATGGATCATAATGCAGGGTCCCAGACAGAGTGGGAGAACATATGAAACAAAATGAAAACTTATTTTAAAACAAACAACAACAAAAAAAATAACAGGCTTACTGATCAGAAAGAGACTGGAGGAACCTGAGAGCATGGCCCTCGAACACCCTTCAGGTCTGGAAAGGAACTTCCCCTCATGGCCAAATTTTCAGCCAAGTAACAGGCAGATATATAAAGGGGCAGGTTGGGGGTCGGGAACAGCCACACTAGTAAGGTATATTCACCATGGAATAGTCAATCATTCAACATCAAAACAGCAACATTTATCTACAAACAAAGTTGAGAAGAGAGAGTTAGGAAGGCGGAAGGGGAGTAAGTGCTGTAGCATGAAGGCGATTGCAAACACTGAGATGAAACCAAGTGTAAGACCTGTTCAATGTACAGTGACAATCTTGTCTGTAAGCCTTCACTAAGCCCACAATAAAAAATTTTGGGGGGAAAAAAACCTGTGAAGCAATCCTACTCTGTAACACTCATGGGGTCTCCATGTGTGGGGTGGCCCACTCAACCACAGCTAACAACAAGTGGTTCAATGGGGGAATGAGATTACTGAAAACTTAAACAGGGAGGTTAGGAAGACCCCAATGATCAGTCACATTTGAGCAAAGGGCTAAAGGAAGTAAAAAGTATGAAATGCATATATCAAAGAGAATAAAGGCTCAAAAGGAGAGGGATAAGCAAGTGCAAAGTCTCCGGTTAAGAGCATGCTTGTCACTTTAGAGGAAAGTCCAGGGTCACTTAACTTAAGGAAGAAAACATTGTAGGAGATGAAGTCAAGGAGTTAAAAGAAGATGGAGTGAAGAGAAGGCACAGATCAGGCAGAACTCTGGGGGCATTGTAAGTACTCTAACTTTTACAGTGAGAATGAGTAATGAGGAAAGGAAACCACTGAGCCAAGTTATGCCATTATCTGAGTTGCACCTTAACAGGATCCCTCCAGCTGGTATTTTGTGAATAGCTGTAAGGAGCAAAAAGTAGATGCAGCAAAACCAGCAGAGAAGTTATTACAATAATCTAGGTAAGAGGACAATGGCTCAGATCAGTGTAATAGCTTGATAATAGATGGTGGGGAGAAGGTGTGGGGATTCTGGATCCCAAGATGTCCTGGAACAAAACGATGTTCTTATGAAATGAATGTGAATTATGAGTCAGAAAGCTGCTAAGGATGATTCAAAGACTTCTGGCCTGAGCAATCTGAAGGGCTGAGTTGCCATTAATTTAAAAAAGAGAAACTATTAAAGAAGTATGGAATCCAGGTGTGGCACTGTAGGATGTGCACTAAACAACTAACCAAATGATTGGAGGTTCAAATCCACCAGCCACTCCTTGGAAACCAAATACAGGGTAGCTATGAGTCAGAACCAACTCAATGGCACTTAACAACAACAACATTAAACAGAATGATGGTTGAAAGATCAGTAATTCAACTTTGGAAACGTTAAGTTTGAAATGTTGTTATGGATTTAATTGAGTCCCTCCAAAAGATATGCTGAAGTCTTAATCCCTGAACCTGCAAACATAAACCTGTTAAGTAAGATACAATTTCTTTTGTTAAGCTAATGAGCTCATATGAGAGTAGTGTGGCTCCTAAAGCTATTCTCTCTGAATGGTAACACATATGCAACAGCATAACAGACACAGCCAGGATTAAAAGAATGTGTGAGGAAGCATCTACAAACCAAGAAATATCCAGAGCACTGGTGGCAAGTTTCAGCGGTAGACTAAAAAGCTAGTGATTCAAATATATCCAGAGGCTCCCTAGGAGAAAGACCTAGTCATCTGTTCCTAGAAGTAATTACCTAGAGGTAATTCTACTCTGTCTCATGTGGTCACTATGAGTAGGAATTGAATCAACAGCACCTAATAACCACCACCTCATGGAAGGACCCTTAGGTGGAAATAATGCCCTGATTTGGACTTCTAGCCTCCACACCTTTGAGAAAAAAAAACATTTTCTGTTCTTTACACAAAATACCTAACTTTGTGATTTTTTTAGGGCAGTCCTACCAAACTAAAACAGATGCCTTTAGAAATCCATCTAGAGCAATGAATTAGACTATTGGATAAATGAGTTAGAAGTCTTCAGAATATAGATGGCAATTTAAAACATGGGACAGAATAAGATTACTAAATAAATTTAAATGGGTACTGAGAGAGAAAAGGAGAATCCTAACTGTCAGTCCTGATTACTTCAATGTTAAGAAGACAGGAAATAATCGGAAAAATTGAGAAGAACAAATATCAATGAGTTTTAAGGAAAACTAACTAGAAGAATATTATGGGTCTTGGAAACCAAACGAAATGTTCCAAAAAGGAGAGAAAGATCAACCTATGCCAGATAATGCCAACAGAAAATGACACAAAGGTACCACCACTCCTGTGCTAGAAGTCTTGGTCAAAGCTAAAAGGCCAGGAAGGGAAATTAAAGGTATCCATGGAGTCCTGGTCACGGGTTAATGCGCTGGACTGCAAAATCAGTTTGAACCACAAGGTCTGCAGTTCAAGCTCACCTTCCAATCCTCGGAAACCCTATACAGGGTCGCTATGAGTCAGAACCAATGCGATAGCACTTAACAACAACAACAAAAACATGGGCAAAGCATTAAAACTTTCGTTATTTGTAGATGATATGCTCCTATACAAAGAAAATCCCAAAGACTCATGTGATCTTCAGCATCATTTCTATTACCAAGACTATACTTTCTAACTACTGATCCTCCCTCTTTGTTTCCAACCTTTGCATTCCTATTACCCATAGTTATCAATACATCTTGATTTCATATTTGATCAATTTCAGACTGAAAAAGTTGAGTTGAATTGTTCAACTTCATCATCAATGGCTTTAGTGGGAGATGCATGAATCTGAATAATAATGGTATTAACTGGTCTTCCTTGTTGGGTGTGTGGCTATTATCCTATCATAGACTGCACTGTTCTTTTTGTTAATGAATATAATGCCATTCTTCTTGAATTTGTCTTTCCTGGCATAGTAACCATATGATTGCCAGATTCAAACTGGCCAACCAGTTCATTTCAGCTAACCAATGCCTAGGATGTCTATTTTTATGTGTTCCACTTCATTTTTGACAACTTCTAATTTTCCTAGATTCATACTTCATACATTTCATGTTCCAATTACTAAAGGATGTTTGCAGCTGTTTCTCCTCATTTTGAGTTATGCCCTATAGGCAAATAAAGGTCTCCAAAGCTTTACACCTACGCTTCACTATGGTCAAATCTACTTTGAGGAGATTTTGGGTGTCTTCGAACCTCAGGACTTCATCTTCTGACTCTATTATCTGACAAAGGTCTGCTGCTATTCATAAGACTTTCATAAATATTCAGAAGTAGCCCACCTTTCCTTCTTCCTAGTGTGTCTTAGTCTGGAAGTGCAGCTGAAACCTGTCCGCCATGAGTGCTGATGCAGGTATTTAAAATATTTATTTTAAATGGCTTTACTAAAAAATATAAAAGAACCCTGAATAAATGAGGTTCTCTGCTTAGGAATTGAGAGTCAGTAGTGTAAAGATGTCAGCATTTAACAAATTAATCCATAAATGTAATCCCTTCTCTTGTCAGAATTCTAACATGATTTTTCAGAAGGTTCATAAACATACCCTAAAACTTACAGAAAATTATAAATGCATTAGAATAATAAAGTAAAAAATATTTTTTTAAGAATGAAAGAGCTTGAGGTATATACAACATGAAAAAATATGTGTAGAATTATATTAAAGCAGTATCCTATTAAAAAAAAACAAAAAAAAAAACCAGTATCCTAGCTTCTAGAATCACAGCAACATGCAAGCAGTATAACAAAGTGACAGACAAGTGGTGGACCATTTAAAACAGCCACCAGAAAAATGAAAGTGTTGTTGTTGTTGTTGTTGTTGTTGTTAAGCACCATCGAGTATGTTCTGACTCATAGCGATCCTGTAAAAGGTTTCTGAGGAGCGGCTGATGAACTGTAGACTTTGCAGTTCAAACCAACCTTGCAGTCCAGTGCTTATCCTACAGTGCCACACCAGGAATATTAAGGAATAAATCCAACCTGAGAAACAAAATCCTATACAAAGAAAATTACAAAACATTACTACTACAAGAAAAAAAAAAGATTTCCAGCAAGACGGCAGACTAGGCAACCTTCTACAACAAAGATATGAAAGACAAAATAAAACAGACACAAATGAAAATTCTGGCACCCTAAACTTCAGAAAAAAGATCAGAAGTGTTTAGTGGGAAGAGAGACCAAGCAGGGATGATGAGGCAGGGAGACTGGTGAACAGCTGGCCAGATGCGGCTCCACCATCTTGTTAGCAGCTTTGGCAGTGAGAGGCCTGCCAGAGCAGATCCACATGGGCAACGGGAAATGTACAATTTTGTCATTTTCCTTATGCTCCCTTGGAGACCAGAAATGTTGCCAGCTCCCACACTCAGGCACCCCCAGCTAAGTCCCTGCTCTCAGGGAGTTCAAAGCCATGTGGATGAGTGCCACACAAGTGTGTGGTGGGGTCAGCTGCACCACTTTGGTGGGCCACTTTAGTGCCTGGCTTCAGGTGGACTCAGCTCCAGACCTACAAAACCTGCAGAGCCACCAGACCAGCATTTAACCAGTCACACTACCCCCAGCTTCCCTGTGGCCCTAACAGACACTGAAACAAGCTCCATCAGAGGTCCCCACAGACTGCTAAAGAACTGAGTGCCCCAAACACCAAGATCAATAGGAACTCCATCTAGGGCCAGTAATTCTGCTGCACATCCCTTCCACAAACGCCTCATGAACTACTTGAATTGCAGGAGCACTCCAGAGATTTCTCCCTTCCTGGTCCAACAACTGCTCTGTTTTCACAAATACAGCATTCTCATAATGCTCCAGACAACAGACAATTTTTAGCTCACATGATAAACAATAGAAAATGGCTCAAAAAACTAACTAAGAGGCAGAGATAACAAACATTTCTGAGGCAGAAAAGGTAATGGAACTAACTGAAAAAGAATTCAAAAGAATGATAATTAGGTACTTTCAAAGAATCCATAGAAAGATCAAGACAACAAAGAAAACACAATAAAAACTTTAGAAGAATTCAGGAAAGCTCTACAAGAACAGAAAAAGTAAATGCAAATTTTGAAACAAAACAAAACCTGCAATTAGAAATCCAGAAGATCAATACTAAGATTTCAGAAATGGACTATAGATTGAAAGGGCAAAGGAGTAGATATGAAGCAATGGAAATCTCTCAATACTATACTAGAAGAACAATCAGAAGAAAAAAAATTTGAAAAAAACCCAAAGAAAGCCTAAGAATTATGAGGGATACCATGAAAAGGAACAACTTGCTGGTGCTCAGAATTCCTAAACAGAAAGAAACAATCACAGAGAAAATTGCCAAAGAGTTTTTTGAAGAAAACTTCCATAACATTATGGAAGACAAGAAGATAAGCATACAAGAAGCTGAACGAACCCCAGATAAGCTTCTTGATGTTGTTGTTGTTGTTAAGTGCCGTCAAGTCAGTTCCGACCCATAGCAACCCTGGATAGGGTTTCCAAGATAGGGCTTCAAGTTGGTGAGCTTGAACTAACTCCCCAGATAGGATAGACCCCCGCCCCCAAAAATTCACCAAGACATATCATAATCAAATTTTCCAAAATCAAAGGGAAAGAATTGTGACAGCATCTCAAGAAAAACAAAAGGTTACCTACGAAGGAAAACTAAGCTCTGATTTCTCAGCAGAAACCATGTAGGCAAGAAGGTAATGGGATGCTATATACAAAACTCTGAAAGAAAAAAAGTTGCCAAGCAAAAATCCACGTAGCAAAACTGTCCCTCAAATATAACAAAATTAGGACATTTCCTATAAACAGAAACTAAAGGAATTTGTAATGAACAGACCAACATAACAATAAATGCTAAAGGGTGTTCCTCTGAGAACCAACAACAGCAGACAACAATCTGAGATTGCATACATGGCAACACCACCCAGAATTCAATGCAGATATAGAAATATTTAAAGTAAAACAAACCCACAAAACTGAAAATAGGTAACCAGAGATATCAATGTATAATGAAGTCAACCACAAAGCAAAAGAGGGAATAATGTAGATATAGAATTTCTAAATGGCAAGGAAGTCAAATCAATTTTAAGATAAAACAGCTTGTTTTAAGCAGTGAAAAAAATGAATAAATTACAGGGTAACTTCAAAGAAAAACAATGCACTTGCATATCAAAATATAAAAAGAGGAAAATCAGAAAGATTTAGTAAACATTAACACAACAAAATGAAAATCAAAAGAAAACCCACAATCAAAATGAACGCAACAGAGCAAGTTATGTGGAACAAAGAATTCAGCAGCACCAGGACAAAGCACACAGAAAAATGACAGCAATCAATTCATACCTATGGATAATTACTGAATGCAAATGTACCAGTCAAGAGATATAAAGAGAAAAATGGATAAGAAAACAGACTCCTTCAATATTCTGTGTACAAGAGACATGCCAAGAAGACGAAGATAGCCTAAATGCCCATCAACAGAACAGTTAAACAAACTTTGGTACACATGCACAATGGAATACTCATAACAGTACTCAAAACCTCATAACATGGTTGAACCAGGAAGACATGCTGAGGGAAATCAGTCAATCACAAAAGGTCAAACATTGTATGAGACTAATATTGGAAAAAATTTTAAAGGCTTTCTTGATAAAAAGAAAATATCTAAGATGGCTATGTGGGGGTAGAGGAAGGGAAAATTATTCATGGGCTAGAGGCTAGTTACATGTTAACAAGGGTGACAAGGCAATACACAAGAAGGAGTTAAGCAAAGGAAAGATGAAGGTAACAGGAGACACAAGGAGCAATGCAATAGTTAAAGTGAACAGAGGTAAATGCTTTTACCTGCTGGTACATGAGAAGATTGCAGTCCTGGTGTGCTTCTGTGGGTTAATGCACTAGACTGGAAAGTCAGTTTAAACCACAAAGTCCGTTTAAAACACATCAAGCTTACCAGTCGCTCCTCAGAAAGCCTATACAGGGCCGCTATGAGTCAGAACCATCTCAATGGCACTTAATAACAACCATGAAGCAAAGTATATGTTAACCTGATGATATGCTCTGTAAACCTTCACTCAATTCACAATTTAAAAAAAAAAAAAAAGAACCAAAAGATACCTACCAAATGGAAGAGCACACTATGCTCATGGATAGAAAATCTTAACATTTTGAAAATGTCAACACTACCCAAAGCTATCTATTGCAAAGGTATAATGCAATTCCAATCCAGATGCCAACATCATTCTTTGAAGTCATGGAAAAACTAATCACTAACATTATATGGAAAGGGAATTTCCGACCCCAGATTATCAAGCATACTAAAAAATAACAAGTAGGAAGCCTCTCACTTACCAATCTCAAAACCTACCACAGGGCCACAGTAATCAAAACAGCCTGGTAGAGGTACAATGAAAGACACATACAACAATGGAATATATTTGAGAACTTGAGGATATCCATCCATCTGCTCTTTGAAAAAGGGCCAAAATACATTATATGGGGAAGAAATAAGTCTCTTCAACAAATGGTGCTGGCAAAACTGGAAATCCATTTGCATAAGAATGAAACAAGACCCATCTCTCACACCATAAAAAATGAATTCAACATGGATTAAAGATCTAGGGTAAAATCTAAAACTATAAAAATCATCAATGAAAAACAGGGACAAACTTAGGGAATCTGATACATGGCAGAAACACACTATCAAACACAACTGAGAACACACAAACAGAAGCAAAAATAGATGAGTGGGACCTTCTAATAATTAGACACTTAAGTAAACCAAAGGATTTTACCAAAAGAGTGAAAAGATATCCCAAACACTGGAAAAAAATTTTTTGCAATGATATTATCTGACAAAGGACTACTCTAAAATTTATAGAACACTTCAATACCTCAAAAAGAAGAAAACAAATAATCCAATTTAAAACAGGCAGAGGATATGAACAGATACTTTACCATTCAGGTAGCCAACAAACATAAGAAGAAATACTCCCAAGCATTAGCCATTGTTGTTGTTAGGTGCCATAGAGTCAGTATCAACTCATAGTGACCCTATGCACAGCAGAACTAAACACTGCCCGATCCTGGGCCAACCTCACTACTGTTGCCACGCTTGAGTCCATTGTGGCTGCCACTTGGCCAATCCATCTCATTGGGGGTCTTCCTCTTTTTCTCTGACCCTCCATTAGCCATTAGAGAGATGTTAATCAAAACAACAATAGGTATCAGCTTACCCCAATAACAAAAACAACAAATATTGGTGAGAGTGTGGAGCAACAAAGACCTTCCTATACCCTTGATGGGACTGTAAAATGGTGCAACCATTGTGGAAAATGGTACGGCACTTCTTCAAGTAGTTGGCAATACCGAGTGGCCCAGCAATCCCTCTACTTGATATATACCCTCAAGAAATAAGTTCTATGACACAAATAGATATATGCACACCCATGTTCATCAGAGCACTATTAACAAAAACAAAAACATGGAGAGAGCCTAAATCCCAACAGAAAAATGGCTGAACACGCTTTGGTTCATACACAAAGTAGAATAATACACAACACTGAAGAATAACAATAAGTCTGTGAAACACCTGTTAACATGGATAAACTTGGAGGACATCGTTGTTGTTAAAGTGTCATTGAATCAGTTCTGATTCATAGCAACCCATAATAGTGTTTCAGAGGAGCAGCTGGTGAATTTGAACTGCCAACCATGCAGTTTTAACTGACCTGTGATCCAGTGCTTATCCTACAGCGCCATACCAGGAGGACATTTTGTTGAGTGATATTAGTCAATCACAAAAGGACAAATATTGTATGAGAGCACTGACGTAAAAAGTTAAGAAAAGATTTTCTTGATAAAAGAAACATTATCATGATGGTTACCAGCGGTGGAGGGAAGTGAAAATTATTCACAGGCTAGGATATATACACATTAACCTGGGTGATGGGAAAGCAATAAAGAAAAAAGAGGAAGGTTGGAAGAGGAAAGATGAAGGTAGCAAAAGACATGGGAAGGAATACAAGAGTCAAAGTGAATAGAGGTAAACACTGTTAACTAATGGTACATAGAAATGATTGCAATCATTGTAATGAAACTAAGTATATGATTTGTTGAATGTAAAACTGCTGATATGCCCTGTAAATCTTCACTCCATAGAATGTTAAAAAAAAAAAAAAAGGACCAAAGTAAAAGTAAAACTGAGGTGAGGGCAGGGCTGAGAGTTGAACATAGGATTTGTCACTGGTGAACCTGCCCAGACAGTTTTAGCAAAGCAGCCAGAAAGGAGTACCAGAAGTCTAACTGAAGCAAGTTCAAGAGAAAGGGAGGAGAAAAACTAGAGATAACACATTAGAGAAACCAGAGATAACAAGTATCCACAATAATTTGGAGCAGCTTTATTCCAAAAGAGTGACTGTAAAGGAGCAGTAAGTAGGTATAGAGGAATAAAAGGAATTATCAGTAGAGAAGGGGAAATGATAATTATGAGAAAATTAATGAAATGGAGAAGGAGGAGACTGACTGGAACTATGTCTATAAGCAGATGACAGAGGAAGAAAGGTCTAGTGCCCAGAGGTTGGTGGGAACCCTAGCATTCACTCAGTGTGCAGGAAGAAAGAGCTGACAGAAACTGATGCTGGCGCACTCAGAAATGCAGAGGTGAGAGCTTGCTAAAGTCCCCTATTAGTTGCTTTTAATGTCTTAGTACAATAAGAAAATAAATTATTAACTACAAATGAGTGTAGAGACGACCGATCAGAGGAGAGAAAGAAATTAGGAACTGCCATACAGGAAAGTGAAAGAGACCAGTAACATGCAGTGTGACAGCAGAGGTCTTCTGGAAATTACTGGCCCTGAACATAAAGTAAGACCAGTTGGCATGATGGTATGTTTTGTGTTCCAGCCAAGTTCAGCTCAAGGATTTAAGCACTGAGGAGAGTAAGAATAATATTTAGCTAGAGCTGGGTTTGTCCAAATAACTGTTGGCATGGTAAAAAGAGGGGAAAGACTATCAGGAGCTTGAGAGATAAGAAAAGGGTGGTAGAAGACTTCCAGCAAGATGGTGGACTAGGCATACATGCTACACAGACCCTCTACAACAAAGATATGAGAGACCAAATGAAAACAGACACAGAAGATAATCATGGAACCTTGAGCTTCAGAGGGAAGGACAGACAAGTGAACTGAATACTAACTAAAAAAAGCAGCTGGACAAAAATGATAAGAAAAGAGACAGACTGAACATGTCAGGTGGCCTGATGTGGTACGGCCATAATAAACTTTTGCAAGCAGCATTTGATCAAGCAAGCAGCCTAACAATGCAATCAAACACCCGTGATGAGAAAGGTGCTATTCTCCCTTGTTCCCCATAGCATTCCGGTGAGCAAAAGCTTGGCCAGCCTCTACCTTCACCCACACCCTGCACAGCCCCTACTCTGTCAGAGGTCGGAGCCACATGGTTTGAATTAGGTGCTAGGTGCAACAGCTCCAGCATCTGGAGGCAACTGAACTTCCCACCTCATCAGACCTGCAGAACACAAAATGTCAGCCAGCCAGCCATCCCTGAGCAAGCAGTTAGCCTGTCCCAACCTGCCTTCTGAGCCCAAGAGTTCTTTCCAGGAACAAGGACCCTCACCTCAGGCACCATCTGAGTGGGCATGATCTACGCTGATCAGGAGCCCTGACCATACCTAGAACCGAGTCACTCTCCCTTCTCCCTCTCGGCCCACCACCCGTCCCCCCAGGACCCTTTGAGCTCCTTGGCACCACAGCAGAGGGTGACAACCTATACTGAGTGCTCTAGCGTCCAGCAAGCTCTCCTCTCTGGATCCAAGCCTACCACATTGTTTCCTTTTTCTCTTCTTCTCTCCTTTCTCTCATTTAACTTTACTTCTTTCTCTGCTTTTCCTTTCTTTTCTTCTGCTTCTCTTTTCCTTTTCTCCCCTTCCCTTGTTCTTCTTTTTCTTTTTTTCTAACTTGACTTTTCTTTACAATTCACTTATCTTTCTTCTTCTTCCAGTTTCTTAGTTTTGTTTATTGTGTTTCTCTCTCTCTCTCTCTCTCTCTCTCTCTCTCTCCTATTTTTCTGTTGCCTGGCTTTTATTTTCTTTTGTCTTTTCTCTCTGTTTAGTTATTAAAATTATTTTTTTTCTTTCTGATGCTTATTGGGCTTTTCCCCCCTTTATTATTTCCTCTTTTTATTTGCTATTTGCTTCTTTGTTTTCTGTGGCTTTCTTCCCCCTCACCACACCTGACAGGCATGGCCACAGGCAACTCCTGCATCATCTATCTGATCAATGATAGCAGCCAGCATCAGCCAAACCTACCCTGAACTGCCCTGTGCAAATAGCATACACACGTCCATTCTCTACCACACCCATCAGGAGACAGGTGGTGAGTGTCTAGGAAAACACCAACATATAATCATCAGTTAAATACAAATACAACCACATCAAAATATCTCAGAGAAAATTCCATTCACACAAAGAAACAAAGTGGCTCAAACAAACGACCAGAATGCAGAGCCATGGAGTGGCTGGTGGACTTTGAACTTCCAGCCTTAATGTTAGCAGTCCAATGTTTATCCTACAGCATTACCAGGGCTCCTTTTCACAAACAATGGTGTTGTTTAATGTAGTAAAGTCAATTCCAACTCATAGTGACCCTATATAGGGTTTCCAAGGAGCAGCTGGTGGGTTTGAACCACCAATCTTAGAGTTAGCAATCCAGTGTTATCCTATAAGACCACACCAGAATTCATTACTATATGGTAATATATATAAATCACATATATACTCATTATTACATTGTAATATATATATGTTGTTGTAAAGTGCCGTCAAGTTGGTTCCGACCCATAGGGACCCTGAACAGGGTTTCCGAGGCTGTAAATCTTTACGGGAGCAGAAAGTCTCATCTTTCTCCCGCAGAGCAGCTGGTAATTTAAAACTGCTAACCTTGTGGTTCATAGCCCGATTCATAACCACTACTCTAACAGAGCTCATATATATATCAGGGTAAGTACTGGACTGCTAATCACAAGGTCAACAGTTCAAACCCACCAGCTGTTCCTCAGAAACCATACATAGGGTCACTATGAGTCAGAACCAACTGCATGGCACTTAACAACTTAATATACATAAGACCACAGCCTTTACACATATAGTACATAAGACGGAATTCCTAAATGTATGACAGCATAAAACATTGATAATCCAAATAGTAATTAAAATCTGAGATGTTACAATTCATATCTTACAAATTCACTGAGTGTACAATGACATCATTTCTGAGATGCAAAGAAAATTATGAGGAGAATTAGCTGGTAAACTTAATACTATATGAACTTTCAGATAACTAAAATAAAAGGTATTATTAGTTTATTCAACATCTCTATTGTTCTTATCTATTGCTACTTCTTAAAACTTAGGCTTTTTCTCTGTATAACCACAAGATCCCCAAATTCTATTAAAATATTTGTAGAATTTTTGCCAAATAATTTATACTTCAGGTATTTGTCTTGTCAATTCCTCATTTGTAAAAGATTCACGCCTCTAGTCAGCTTACCATTTTTAACAGTTTTCCTCTTCTGTAAAAGAAACATGATTAAATCACTTTACATCACTACTAAAAAATATTGCCTACTAAACAATGTCAAGGAGTCCTGGTGTGGCGCTGTATGATAAGCGCTAGACCGAAAGGTCGATTTGAATGGCTAAGTGGCAGTTCAAACCCACCAGCCGCTCCTTGGAAACCCTATACAGTGTTACAATGAATCAGAGCCAGATCAAGGGCACTTAACAACAACAACATACAATGTCAAACATCAAAATAAAACCAGCAGTCGACCTCTCATCAAAGAATCAGGGATAAGCACCAAGTCCACTAGAAGACACAACAATTAGGTCACAACTGTACACCAGAAACCAAGAAAAAATAGTACAAAGAAATAACCATTAGGAAAAAGAAGGCATGGTATAAGGAAGCTGGTAAGTTAAGAAAATTACTGAGTATCTACATCCTGTCCAAAAACATTTCTTGGGAACTCATAACAGGTTTTGAATTAGAGTTTTCCTTGTGAACAGAGTGGTTCTGAAAATTATAAAATTTATGTGCATAAGGCAAAATTAAATTTTTCTTTTCCTCATATAAATTACTGAAAAAACAGCTTTAGAACTGCATTACCTCAAAGATGTTTGATATATGGAGCAAGTGTAAATTGTTACAACTTGATGAACTGAACCTTTGCTTTGGATGAAGTTGCCCAAAATTCCAACTGAAAGGGAAGGATTACTCATATGAAGGATCAAGCTTGCCTCCTCAGTAAACTGGGTTGGTAGGAAAAGCAACTTAGACTTCCGCTATCAAAATTGGGGCTATAAAGACACAAAGTGGCTGGCTTACAAGCTTTCATGAAGGTGTTTAGTGTCAGAACAAGGGGGAGTAGTTAAATTGTCATTTCAAGAACAGAGGACACTAGGATCATCAAGAGGGAAGAGCATGAGAAGAGCAAGAGATCTTAACCACAAAAATGGCGACAACAGAGATGGTAGCAGAGGCAATGGCACAGAAAGACAGAACAGCAGAGGACTACAGGACCTTAAACTGAGAAAGGCATTGTGCCTGCAGGCAGGAAGCTGGCTTGTAAAATTTGCCCTTTGGGCATTTAAATGAATATATATTTTCAATGTGGTGTGTGTACATCAAAAAAAAACCAAAAACATAGAGGTAAATACTGTTAGCTGATGGTACATGGAAGGTATTGTAATCATTGCAATGATTTGTTGGATGTAAAACTGATGATCTGCCCTGTAAACCTTCACTCAATTCACAGTAAAAGATTGAAGGAGAAAAACAACAACAACTGCATTATCTCTAAGCAACTTACATTTTCCCAGTTCCCAGAGCTCAGTAAGTCCTTTCAAAAGAAGATCAACCCCATCAGAGAAAGAGCTTACCCAAGTTACCTGGACAGGAAGATAAACAAACCCAACCTACTGCCATCTTGGAGTCCTGGTGTGGTGCTGTGGGTTAATGTGCCAGACTGAAAAGCCGTTTGAACAGCAAGGTCAGAGGTTCAAGCTCACCAGTCACTCCTTCAAAACCCTAAACACAGGGTCACTATGGGTTGGAACTGACTTGACAGCACTTAACAACAACTGCCATCTTGCCCTGGTGTGGCGCTGTGGGTTAATGCGCCAGACTGAAAAGCTATTTGAACAGCAAGGTCGGCGGTTCAAGCTCACCAGCTTTTCCTCAGAAACCCTATACAGAGCCGCTATAGGTCAGAATCAATTCGACAGCACTTAACAGCAACAACTGTCATCTAATCAACTCCAACTCATAGCAACCCTATATAAGGTTTTTGAAGCTATAAATTTTTAATGGGAGCAAAAAGCCTCATCTTTCTCCCATGGAACAACTGGTAGTTTCAAACTGCTGTTGAGGTTAGCAGCTCAATTTGTAGTTACTATGCTACTGGAGCACCTGCCTTAGCAGGCTTAAACTGGGCAAATGAGTCCTTTCTGGGCAAAGTAAAACTTCTAGTAACTCTATTATAAGAGTTAAGTAATATTAATACTTAATTAGAAAGTAATAAGGAAAAATAAACCAAATGTTCACCTTATCTGTAACTGTCATTGTTGTTAAGTTCCATTGAGTCGGGTCCGACTCATTGCGACCCTATATAAGGTTTCTGAGGAGTGGCTGATGGGTTTTAACCACCAACCTTGTGGTTAGCAGTCCAGTGCTTATCCTATAGCACCACACCAAGCCTGCTATTCATAACTAATCTACCACATATTGGCATCCTAAATTAGACCACTCATGATCCAGAGCTAGCAAATGACAAAGCAAGGTAAAAAGGCAATCCTGTCATTAAGGTAGTGTCCTTCATAGTTTGCTGCCTAGAGAGGGCACCGTGCTGCATGCAATCCAATTCCCCATCTGTGAAGAACTCGTCCTGGGTGGTGAGAGTCGTGTTGGCAGAAAGACATCAGCTATCAAACTCCACAACTACAGAAATCTACTAGCCCAAAGCCATGCTTGGCAGACCTCCACCAATGAGGGATCAGTGAGAGTGTGCAAATGATTAGTCATTTCAATCCAACTAGGACCAATTCTCAAAGGTCATTCTATCTCCAGAGCTCCCTTGGGTTTGGCCAATGGGACTATACTGTTTCTAGGTACATCCTCCTACCCAATCCTACTTTCACTTGAAAGCTGCACTATATAAGAGGACTTCCAAAAGTTCATGGAAATTTTTCACTCTTTTAATTCTATTTTACCGCAAATAATTTGAAGCACCCCCAGGCTCATGGTTCCAGAATATATCAGATTCTAAGGTTTCCAGATTTAGAAGTTTATCTATATTTAAAAGCATTTTCCAAATTGTGGCCTAAAGACAAACTGGCTAGAAAGAGCTATCCATGAACCTGATTATTCTGAACATGCCTGGGCAAAAGATCTGGGTAATTCTAATAGGTAAACAAACAATTCCAGCTGTCATCCAGTTAGTTCTAGCTCAGGGAGCCCCAAGTATACAACAGCAGAACTCTGTTCCATAGGGTTTTCAGTGGCTGCTTTCCTGGTTTTGTTTTGTTTTGTTTGTTTGTTTGTTTGTTTGTTTGTTTGTTTGTTTGTTTGTTTGTTTGTTTTGGAAGTACACTGCCAGGGCTTTTTTTCAAGTAGCTTCTGGGTGGATTCAAACTCCAATCTTTAGATCAGCAGTAAGCACATTAAGCATTTATTTGCATCATCTAGGGAATCTATTATATTTGCTTGACAAGAGGTAAGAGAGAAAAATTTTTAAAGATATAAACAATCCAGGAGCAAATGCAAGTGCTTAGAATATGTCTGATTAATTACTGGGTAGATAGGTAGATGAAACACAAAGTGCCTCTGTACTAAATAAGACTACAGTTATGGATGCAGATCCAACAATACCCACAAATCCAGCAAGAATTCAATGAATACATTAAAATTTTTAATTTATCTATTGATAGCATAGACTGTGTTTCATTCATCTTTGGATATCCAATAGTGCCAAGCTCAGTGCCTTAAATTTAGTAGTCTTTCAATAATATTACTTGAATTAATGGACTTAAAAACCCATATGTGCTAAAAAGACATCTAAGTCTATGATAATCATGACATGGTAATATCCTACCATAGACACTCCCACATGGCTTATATTGGTAAAAAAAATACGTGAAAGAATGAAAGAAATTCCAAGTTACACTTACAAGTGATTTCACAAAGAGGGAAATAAGTCTTAAATTAAGTCAAAAAGGAGAAAGCAAGCAGAGCATCAAAATAATATCTCAATGGTCAATAAAAATTATGCTTAGGTATTAAAGGGCAGCAAGCAGAATTACAGTAACACAAATCATTGGCTACTTAAAACATTCCCATGAACTCCAGTCTTCAAACAAGGAAACTGAGTTTTTAATGGCTTGCCCAAAGTCAAGTCACTGGCTATTCATTAGCAGCCTTGGCATCCATACTAATAGATTCCAAGCCAATTTTTGTTTCATTCCACTCGAAAAATTTCTAAATTGTCTGTTTCTAAAAATCAACTCAAAAATGGCAAAATATATCAAATAAGACCTAATTATCTGATACCACAGACAAAATTGCAAAAACAGTTTTAATGTCTAAGCTTATTATGTAATAAGTCTTTGTGGACAAATTCCCACAGATGTTTATTCAAAAAGCTAATGGTTTAAACTTCAACAGTGTATGACCTAGTCACCAACAATAAAATATTTTAAGAGAAAACAGTGATAAAAATGGTCAAAAAAGCATTTAATTGATCCTTTAAAAAAAAAATTAAGGTGGTGCTTCAAACTTTGATTCAATAATTAACTGTCTAGCAAAATAGCAGTGTTACTCTGTATACATGTTAGCAATGTTGTTCTGTACAAATGTATATACATTGCTGCCTAAAAGAGATAACAAAGTCTCCAAACTTATGCATAAAACTAAGATATTATTGATAGCAACAATCCAAGTTGTTTTTTACTATCATTCTTCATGAAAAAGGAGGTGGAAGTATATTAAAGAAGTTTCAGAGAAAGTATATTCAGATAAGTTCAGCTTCAACTACATAACTCAGCTAACACAGTTCAATGAATTATCTTAATTATGATGAAAACGTTCAATTCTATTTAAAATATTTAATATTCATATTTATATTCAATAATCTATTCAAGTAGAAAAATAAATTTTATAAGCATACATTTTAGAAAGATGTTCACTTTGATTCATTACAAAAGTATTCTTAAAGGCTAAAATAAATATAACTTTGGTACTCAAAAATTAGATTGCATTTTGCTTGATAAGAAATTCTATAACTATTAGCAATTACAATATTAGAAACAACTAAAAATATGGAAATGTAGCAGTTATGAATTGGGCTGCTAATCTCACAGTCAGCAGTTCGAAACTACCAGCTGTTCCGTGGGAGAAACATAAGGCTTTCTGCTCCCGTAAAGATTTACAGCCTCAGAAACCTTGTACAGGGTCACTATGAGTCGGAACCAACTCCACGGTACTTAATAACAACAACAACAATGTGGAAAATTAAAATGAAACTATTCTACAAAAGTTTTCCAATTTAGAAAAAAAAAACAATTTGTCCCAAATTATACTACACCTTTTAATGTACTGTGTCCCAGGAGGTAGTAGCAATCAAGTTAGATATCTCAAAACGACCTTCCTGAGTATTGGTGTGGCACTGTAGTGAAACCACAAGGTCAACAGATTAAGCCCACCAACCACTCCTGAGAAAATCTATATATACTCTAGGGAAGTCTAGCCTCTGCTAAACTTTCAAGTGGTAACCCAGGAATGAAACAGAGGGTTCAAGTTCAAAAGCAACTCCTGGTTTGAATTACATATTCTGTTACTGTAGATATGTTTATACATAAGCTTAGGACTATCTGTGCAAAGGTTCGAACCTAACAGGGCCCCAAATCTGCTAACACACCGTTTGGAAGTAATGGGCAGGTGATCCTAATAGACCGCAGTTATATTCATGCAAGCATCCAATTGGAAGCTTGACTCCACACTATCTTTCACAGGTACCTGACCAAAATGATGTCTGAGCCCTGAACTACACATTGTATGCTGTTTGCCAAAATTTGAGCAAGACCCTTAAGATATAATCCGCAAAGGTAACAGCATGTCCCTAACAGCAAAAAACCACCTCAGGATGCCCCAGACCCGAGACAACTTCACATATTGCCCAGCACAAGTTTCGACAAGAGCTATGCACCCACAGACAAGACCTTGTGTGGTCCTGTAAGACAAGCTCTGGACTGCTGATTGATAAGTCAGAGGTTCAAACTCACCAGCCAGGCCTTAGAAAGCCTGCACAGGGTTGCTATGAGTAAGAACAGAGTAAATGGCACCTAACAACAACAATGACAAATGAGCTCAAGAAGGAACCCTAGTGGCTCACTGGTTAAGGCACTCAACTGCTAACCAGAAAGTCGTTGGTTCAAAGCCACCAGCCACTCCACGGGAAGATGTGACATTCCACTTCCATAAAAATTTACAACCTTGGAAACCTACGTTTGTGACTAGATGCCATTGAGTCCATTCTAACTCCAGCAACACTGTATACAGTTTCCAAGACTGTAAATCTTTACAGGAGCAGAAAGCCTCATTTCTCTCCCTCAGAGCAGCTGATGAGTTTGAACTGCCAACCATGTGGCTAGCAGTTCAGTACTTAACCTTCAATGCTACTAGTACTGCTCCTGGAAACCCTACATGACAGTTCCACTCTGTCCTACAGGGTGGTATGAGTCAGAATCATTTCAGCAACAGTAGGTTTGGCTAGGTTTGGGTAGGGGTCCACAGAAGACATGTTGTTGCTATTGTTGTTGTTGTTAACTGCCCTCAAGTCGGTTCTGACCCATAGCGACCCTGTATAGGGCTTCTGAGGAGTGACTGGTGGGTATGAACTGCCGACCTCTGATTAGCAGTATAGCGCCATGCCAAGACTCCATAATTAGTGGTATATCAATTACGTGTGTTTTGACACTTGCGGATAAGCTCAAATTTTGTTCCTAAGCAAGATCAATGTGGTTTCAGGAGATAAAATTCTCACTTAATGAAATGACTTTATCTTGAGTGAAATTTAATGTAAATATAAGTTTGGTTTTTATTAAATATATACAACTACTTAAGCGTAAATCACACTCTAAGTGACAGTTGAAAAGAAAAACACATAAATCCATTTGAGTAAAACTGGTATTTACTGTATCCTAAAAACAGAGATCCGTAAGTGTTAGCAAATAAGAAAAAAAATAAACTATTTCTTCATCCTTTTACTAAAATTAACTTAATATGTTTATTCATTTGACTACATGTATGCCTTAACTAAGGCTATCAAAAGTTAATATTAAAATATGTAAATTGAATTTTAGAGAAATGAACAATAAAAATTTATTTTTTCAAATAAATGTATATATGGCTAATGCTGAAAAAACAGATTAAAAAAAAAAGTTTATAAAATCTATTTCAAAATAAACCTGTAATGATGTCACTGTGCTTGAATATGAACAAAGCTTTCCCCAGAAATTCAAAAGAAATATTTCATCATCCTTGTGATACCAGCTAGAACTTAAGGGCAAACCATCTAAAAAAAAAAAAAAGTTTTTTAATCTTCCCTCATTTATATGGAAATGAGATGTTTCCTAAAACATATCTGTACCCAGTATCTACGTCAACACCAAAGCTCAAAACACACAAATTCCTCCAGCTGATTTCCTGACTATAAGTAAAAACAGCATGCCAACATCATCAAAACTCATGTGCGTCATTCGCCAAGGAGGACATTACCAAGCTGTCAATTTCAATTAACCTGCCTAGCTTTATAAATAGCCTAAACTTCCCTATCTAAATAGGTTGATGCCCTTTTCTCAGAAGCAAAGAGAACAACATGACAAAGAAGCATGAAAAATAAATGAGCTTTCCCCTTTGTAAACAGTAGAAGGTTGACATTAGACCAATTCTCAGTCCAAATTGAAGAGCTATTAATAAAATAAAGCTCAAGAGAATGGAGAACCAGTTTTAACCAGAAAATAAACCTCCACTAGTTATAATTCCTCTTTTAAAAAAATCTACAAATCTCACTATTACAGGAACTAACTCAAGGACCACATACAGGCAGAACTAGGCACAGATAACATAACTATGATCCTTAATACAGTACCAAATGGCTGATTGATGTTTGGCACAAAAAGAAAACATGTTATGTCTACAAATTGAACTGTATCATTCTATTCTAAATCTGAAATGTTTTGTAATTTTATAACTCATTGCACCATAATTTCTTAACACTAGCTCTAAATGTTTCTTCTTCTAAACCCAATTATAACCCACAAATCCTACACATCACTTCTACAATCTAATTTGGTGTGTACAGCATTTTTCTCCTTCATATTCCCAATGAGTAAACAAAAGCAGAATCAGAAAATACACCAAGAAATTTTTCAAAAAGAAAATATTTACTATTGATCATTAGTCAGCTAATAAATTCATTAAGTCATCTAACCAATATTCCATTGTATAAGAAAATACATACCCTCCATCTTAATCTTAGTTAAAATGTGTGTATTCATGTGTATATAATTACACATGCATATCATCCATGCAATGCTTAATAAGCTCCCCATAAATGGCATAATATAACATAGTGACACTTCACATATACTAAAGGAAGAAAGTACTCAGCTCACAGAAATAGCTAGGGCATAATCAAACTCTAAGAATTAAATGCTTAAATAAAAACGATTCTGTACAGCTTTTAAAGATATGACAAAGTTGATATACTATTTGTGAAAAATCATGACAACTGGCTTCCCATTTTTTATTCATTCAACTAATTTCTGTGTTTGGCAATATTACAGTCATCAAGAGAGATGAAGATGAACCATATCTGAGGGTAAGTTAAAAAGTATTGCTCAGGAATATCTAAAATATGGCTACAATGTGCCCAGTAAAGGAGGCTTCCTGCGGAGCCTCTGAATTACATAAGACTATCCTTGGAATCCTGAAAACAGCATCCAGAATCTTTAGAGGTGGGAAATTTCCACTTGAAAGGACGGGAAGACCAGCCTGGAGGGGCTAGAAGAACACAAGATACTTCTTGAAAGAAAGACCAACAGGAAAAATACAAAACAATATAGGCAGACCGACTGATTACAACAAGAACAAGCAAGTTGCTCGCCCAGGAGACATCAAGGCAAGTGATCGGGTCCCCTCAGAGCAAACCCCCTCCCCCAAGACTAAAACTCAATGAGAGTACACACTCTGATTGGTGACCACGTTCGTCACCAGTAAGGGGAAGTGAGGGAAAAACAGCAATGAAGCTGCGAGCTAAGCCCTACAACATTCAATAGACTCCTATGATCCCGGGTGGAGACTTGGTTGGTCAGCAGTATGGCAAGACCTGGGGACTCTTGGGCCCAGAGTCAGTGACATAGCCACAGAGAACTAGAGTAGAGAGTGAAGAGTCCAGCTGATGAGAAGAGAGGGCATATGCACAAGAACACCCATACTTACAGATAATACCCACTTGACCTGGCTTCAATGACTGGGTGATCAGAGCTCAACTAGAAGAAGAAAGAAGAGAAAAAGAGAGTAATCTGATACAATTTGATGAATTTGACCTACACCTATGGATGTAATAGGTGTATTACAAAAGAGGGAACAAATCTTTACAACGAGAATCATTCCCACCGCCCCTCCATACACAGAGTAGACAGGGATGGGCAACTTGGACACTGGCTACCCAAAGTTGAAGGGCTACAAAGGCAAGAAGTGACTGTCTTACAAGCTTTCAAGAGGGAACCTAGATCCAGAGGGCTGGGAGGAAGGTAGACTCTCCACTGAGTAATATCCAATCTGTCTGGGTGGGACTGATGAAAGGAGATGGGGATAGGTCTCTTGTGATACAATAGTGAATAATTGTTATCAGGAATGCTTGTGATAGTTGGAAATGTAAAGGTAGACATTTTGTAGCAATGAGGGGCATGATTAACTTTGCAGTCTAGGAGAGGAGGTCCCTGGGACCATCAAGGGAGAAGAGCGAAAAGTGGGACCCTACCCAGAGAAGCAGTGACACCAGAGATGGAGGCAGAGACGATGACATAGAGAGATGGAGCAGATGCGGACTTTAGACCCAGAGATGGAGAGGGGCTCTGTGCTGACGACTGGGGGGCAGGCTTGTAGGGTATACCCTTTGGTTGTCTGATGATGCATGGAGGGGATTATAACCATGGTAATGAAACGATATACGATAGGATGAATGTAAAACTAATGTTCTCCCATGTAAGCTATCACATAATTCACAATAAAACAATTAATTTTAAAAAAGTATTGCTCAGGTTCTAGTTCATACATGCATAGGCTTATTCCCAACAAAAAAAAATTAAACATGTCACCGCAATCAGTAGAGAAGAGCCCTGGTAGCGTTGTGGGTTAAGCATCGTGCTGCTAACCACAGGTTAGCAGTCTGAATCCACCAAACACTGGATGGGGCTCTCTAATTCTATAAAGATTTACAGCCTCAGAAACTCTAAAAACAGGTTGCTATAAGTTGGAACTGACTCGACGGCATGTTTCAGCAGCAGCAATAGCAGCAGCAGCAATCAGTCTATGGCTGCAAACAAGTAAACTCAGTGATAACGCTTGTCTTAATGTCATTAGGGAGTCTTGGTGTGTTGCTGTGGGTTAATGTGCTAGACTTCAAAGTTGCTTTGAACATCAATGTCACAGTTCAAGTTCACCAGTCACTCCTTGGAAACCCTATACAGGGTCGCTATGGGTCAGAACCAACTCGACGGCGCTCAACAATAACAGTAGCTTCTGAGGGGAAATACTGAGCTAGTTAAATCAAAGCAGAGAGGTCACTTCAGAACGTTAAGGTGACTTTTACAGGGTTACATCAGAATGATGGGATAACTTTTTATGGGGGAACACAGGACAATCATGGGGGGGAGATTATTAGGTAGAAGTTTTAAGAAAATTGAAAAGTGCATGGTGAGAAAAAGGCCAGGCAAGTTGAACAGAGGAATTGTTATCCATGATGACAGTAAGCTTGCTGATTCTTCAAGGTACCAAGGACTGGTATGTGAGAATGTCATTGGGAAACCTTAACCCATCTACACTACAGCCCTGATCTCGTGCCTTCAGGCCTGTCTTTATTCCCCAAACTCAAAGAACATTTAAAAGGAGCACAATTTGAGTCTCCTGAGGATGACAAAATTGCAATTTTGGCATGGTATAAACTGAATAGTACGAAACTTGTCAGGAAAGAATTATGGAGATAGAAACAATGCCTTCAGAAATGAAGAGGCCTAGATGAAGAATTTGTCTACAAACAATAGCTTCACAGTTTTGATATGTCAGCAGAGAATATCAGAAAGTATACTTTATTAACTATGCAAAGGCGTTAGCTGTTAGATCATAAAAAAAAATAATAAAACTATGGATAGCATTGCAAAGAATGGGAATTCTTGCTCATGACACCAAGAAGCAGTCATTAGAATAGAAAAAGAGGATACTAAATGGTTTATAATCAGGAAAGGTGCACACCAACTTTGTATCCTTTCACCATACTTATTCAATCTATATGCTGAACAAATATTGGTGAAGACAGATTTTATGAACATAATGCGGCATCATGACTGAGCATTGGAGAAAGACTCCTTAACAACCTGAAATTTACAGATAAAAAGCCTTACTTGCTGGAAATGAAGACTTGAAATACTTACTGATGAAAATCAAAAACTATAGCCCTCAGTATGGATTGCATCGCAATATAAAGAAAACGAAAATCCTCGCAACTGGGAGAAAGCACTTTAGTTGTCAAAGACTTAATTTTAATTGGATCCATTGTCAACATTCATGGAAGCGGCAATCAAGAAATCAAACAACATATTACACTCGGCAAATCTGCTTCAAAAGACCTCTTTAAAGTGTTCAGAGCAAAGATGTCAGATTGACAACTAAGGTGTGCCTGACCCAAGCCGTGATATCTGCAATTGCCTCATATCCAATAGACTTGCAGCAAGAAAGCAGACGAGGCAGTCACAGTACACAGACCCTCTACAACAAAGATACTAGAGATGAAATGAAAACAGACACAGGAACCTGGAACTCCAAGCAAAGGAGGAGAAGCTGAGCAGGGGCAGTAAAAGAGGGAGACTGCAGAAAGGTCAACCAGACATGGTACGACCATTTTATGAGAAGCGTTCACAACAAAACAGATTCACACAATGTTATGCTGGATGAACTTAGTCAAATTCAAAAGGACAAATATTGTTGAGACCAATGTTGTAAAAAGTTAGAAAAAGGTTTTCTTAATAAATTAAACCACCTGTGATGGTTATGCAGTGGGGACAGAGGGAAAATTATTCATATTAGACAGCTGTTGTTCAGTGCCATGGAGTCAG
>NW_006408751.1:4343600-4353255 GCF_000296735.1 Chrysochloris asiatica
GTATCATTGGCTTTTGATCATATGATATCTTTTGAAACGACTGAACATTAGCCATTTCCTTTTGGTACAGTGACTCTGTGTATTCCTTCCATCTTCTTTTTATGCCTTCTGCATCATTCAGGAATTTGCCCAGAGAATCTTTCAATAACGAAAATCAAGGCTTGAATTTTTAATTCAGTTCCCCCAGCTTGAGAAATGCTAAGCGTGTTCTTTCTTTTTTTGTTTTCTGATTCCAGATCTTTCAACATTTTGTTGTAATATTTGGCTTTATCTTCTCGAGCTGATCTTTGACAGTTTCTGTTCAGCTCTTGGACCTCCTCTCATTTCTTCCATTTGCTTTAACATCGCTACGCTGGAGAGCAAACTTCAGAGTCTCTTCTGACATCCATTTTGACCTTTTCTTTCTTTCTTGTTTTCTCAACAACTTTTTGCTTTCTTCATGCATGATGTTCTTGATGTCATCCCACAACTCTTCTGGTCTTCTATCTTTAGTGTTTAATATATCAAATCTGTTCTTCAGATGATCTCTACATTCAGATGGGATATATTTAAGGTCATATTTTGGCTTTTGTGGACTTATTTTCATTTTCTTCAGCTTCAGTTTGAATTTGCATATGAGTAATTGATGGTCTGTTCCACAATCTGCCCATGGCCTGTTTTGACTGATGATACAGAGCTTTTCCATCGTCTCTTTCCGCAGATGTAGTCAGTTTGATTTCTATGTGTTCCATCTGGTGATGTCCATGTGTATAGTCATCTCTTATGCTGTCTAAAGAAGGTATTTGAAATGCACAAATCATTGATTTTGCAGAATTCTATCATGCGTTCTACAGCATCATTTCTATCACCAAGGTCATATTTTCCAACTACTGATCCTTCCTCTTTGCTCCCAACTTTGCATTCCAATCACTGGTAATGATCAATACAACTTGATTGCATGTTTGATCAATTTCAGATTGAAGAATTTGGTAGAATTCTTCTATTTCATCCTCACTGGCTTTAGTGGTTGGTGAGTAATTTTGAATAATAGTGGTATTAACTGGGCTTCCCTGTAGGCACATGGATATTATCCTATCACAGACAGCATTGTACCTCATGACTGATCTAGATATGTTCTTTTTGTCAATGAATTCAACACCATTCCTCTTCAATTTGTCATTTCCAGCATAGTAAACCTTGTGGTCGTCATATTCAAAATGGCCAATGCCAGTCCATTTCAGCTCACTAATGCCTAAGATATCGATGTTTATGCGTTCCATTTCATTTTTGACAACTTCCAATTTTCCCAGATTTATACTTCATACATTCCAAGTTCTGATTTTCAATGGATGTTTACAGCTGTTTCTCTTCATTTTGAGTTGAGCCCCATCAGCAAATGAAGGTCCCATGGGGTTTTCTTCCACGGGCTTTACTCCATTCACTTTATCACGGTCAAGTGTACTTTGAGGAGGCAGCTCTTCCCCAGTAGCATTTTGACTGCCTTCCAACTTGAGGGGCTCATTTTCTGGCACTATATCTGACAGTGTTTCTCTGCTATTCATAAGGTTTTCAGTGACTAAATATTAGGGGGATGTCTGTCACTCTTTCTTCCTAGTCTGTCTTTATCTGGAAGCTCATCTGAAACCTGTCCACCATGGGTGACCCTGCTGGTATTTAAAATACTGGTAGCATAGCTTTCAGAATCACAGTACAACAAACTGATAGACAAGTGGTGGTGTTAAAGAATATACACATGCTAATTTGGGTGACAGGGCAGGCAATATACAACAAGAGGGAGATTAGCAGACACAAGATGTAAGTAGCGGGAGGCATAGGGAAGAATGCCGTAGTTAAGCAAATAGAGTGGTAGTGGTTGTGGTTATGTGCCGTGGAGTCAGTTCTGACCCATAGCGACCCTGTACAGGGTTTCCAGGGCTATAAATCTTTACGGGAGCAGAAAGTCTCATCTTTTTCCACGGAATAGCTGGTAGTTTCCAACTATTGACCTTAAGGTTCACAGCCTGATTTGTAACCAATATGCTACCAAAGCTCCTTAAGTGAATAAAGGTACAAATTGTTAATTGATGGTACCTGGAGAAGAACGCACTCATTGTAATGAAGCAAAGTATATGATCTGCTGAATGTAAAACTGATAATCTGCTGTGTAAACCTTCACTCAATTACAATAAAAGGTTTTTTTTAAATCAATGAAATATTTTTTTTCTTAATCCTTTCCAACCAATCCTTCTTATTGGACTACTCCCCACCACCACCACCACCACCACCACCATTGACCCTACTCCCATAGGTACTTGGTGCTGCCAATTCCTGAGTCCTTGAGCCATTCTGTGATATAAACCAACCAATTTTTGGCTGCCCCACTGTCCACTCAGGAGTCTGTTTTCTCAAACCAATTAAGCCCTTTACCACTAGCCCATCTGCTTTCCAGTTTCTAACACTCTGTACATGTCTCCAATTCCCTTCTCTGTGTTCTTGTTTATTTTAGATTTTACAAAGAAAGATCCCTTATCATATGTTTTGCTTCATTATAATGATTTCAACCCCCCTCCCATGTACCATCAGTTAACAGTATTTACCTCTATTCACTTTACCTCTTGCATACCTCCCTGTGGCTCCCGCTACCTTCATCTTTCCTCCGCCACCTCCCTCTTATTGTATATTGCCTGCCCATGTTAACATCTTTCTACTCTCTAACCTGTAATAATCCTCACCCCCAGTAACCAACATAGAATTTTTCTTTTATCAAGAAAACCTTTTCTTGGTTTTTTTCAACAGTGGCCTCATGCAATGTTTATTATTTTGTGATTGACTGGATTCACTCAGCATGGTGTCCTCCAGGTTCATCCATGTTGTGAAGTATTTTGGAGATTCATCGTTATTCTTCAACATTGGGTAAAATGTTCCATGTGCTCTGGAAAGGAATGTATTGTTTGCTGTTGTTGGACTGAGTGCTTTGTATATATCTATGAGGTCAAGTTAGCTGATTGTGCTATTTAGTTCTTCTGTGTCTTCGTTAAATTCCTTTCCAATTGTCTGCCCTTGGTCCATTTAAAACGCTGGTATATTAAAATCTCCTACTATTAAAAATTAAAAAAAAAAAAAAGATCCCTTGACATTTCAAGTGAAATTTTTAAGAGGGAACAAAAGTAGATGCCTATATTCAAGTGTGTCTCTTCGTCTAAACGTTTCAGCCTCCATTTCCTCTCAGAGCTCTCCCTGCACAATTTACTTATTTAAGTTCTGTCCTAAGTGAAAGAAACAAAATTGTAGTGCATTTCTTACACACTATTACATTGTGATTTCATTCTTACACTGTTATATTACTTACCATATAATTACTCCTGGGTCTTCAAGTATACTGTGATCTCCATAAAAGCTGAATCGTATCTTTAAAATTTTAGTACCTTCTTGGGCAGTGTTTTTGGCTGCACATTTGAATCACCTGGGGGCCTTTTATAACTCCAACACTTTGGCCACACCCCAGATCTGTAACTCAGAGTCTCTGGGGTGCAACCTTAGTTTTATACTAGGTAGCCAAGGCCAAGAAGCAATGCTGTAAAAAGTGAACGGTGTTACAGGCACCTGGAGACCTGTTTCAAACATTTATTCCACGTAGGATAAGCACCAGACTGGTCAATCACAAGGTCAACAGTTCAAAGCCACCAACCACTCTTGGAAACCCTATACAGGGTGGCTATGAGTCAGAACCAACTTGATGGCACACAACAACATCCCCACATAATGTATACACAACTGAAGGCATCTGCTTTCCTATGATGTATCTCCAACAAGTTCTTAGACCTAATTAATTGGTCTCCGTAGCCTGGAAAATAACCCAGGTAATCCCAGGACATACTAAAGAAGCAAATTAGATTATAATACATTTGAGTGATGGCTTTTTGTACTCCTTGGATGATATTTTAATAGTAACTACCTTTCTAGGCTGACTCATCAATGTGGCTACGGTAACAGTCAACACCAGCCTTTCTCTACAAAGTGTACTTTACCTCTAACTTCATTACCCCTTCAGTGCTTGCTAGCAGTTGGCACAGCAATCATATCACATGCATGGTTGGCCCGGAGGCTATTTTGAGTGACAACCTTCCAGTTCAGCATAAATTATAAAACTGATGCAAATAAAGAAATGGATGGAGTTGCCAGGCAGCAGAGGCTCCAGAACTTCTATGTAGGAGAAGCTTAGGAGAAACAATCTAGTGGGAAAATAAAGCCAAAGGGCTTGCAGCATCTTTACAGCAAACCCATTGTTTTTACTTAGACTTTATGTATGCATTAAGAGGTGATAAGTAACTGACTAGAGATTAAACTCCCTCTACAAACTCTGATTTCCCAACGTTAGCAAAGTCAGGGAACTGCAATTGATATGTCAATATACCATCAAGATGTTGCCTTTTCAACTCCTTTTTAAGATTGCTTTTCAGGGAAGGGACTTTAGTTTTAGAGTGGACAGTAGTGGCAAGAAGAAAACAGACAATGCAGCACAGTAACCAATTGTGAAAACCTCCACAAGAGGGATACAAAAGAGAAAAACACAATTCATATGGTCTGGAAAGAGACAAGTATCATACACTTGCTAACAACAATACCTAATTCTTTAGCACACTAGAAGGAACGAGGAAGAAAAACTTACACTGTTGAACATGCTCTTGAACCACAAGTAGATATAAGCAGTACCAGAAGAGGATATGCAAAAATAAAACTATCAGAGCAAAGAAGTCCTGGTAAATTAAGACTTACCCCTGTTAAAAACTGTTGTTGCTGTTGTTAAGTGCCGTCAAGTTGGTTCCAACTCACAGTGACCGTGTATAGAGTTTCCAAGGAGTGGCTGGTGAGTTTGAACCACTGACCTTGTGGTTCAAACTGACCCTGTCAACTAGCGTGTTAACCCATGTTGTTGTTGTTGTTGTTAAGTGCCGTCGAGTCGGTTCCGACCCATAGCGACCCTGTAGGTTTCCGAGGGTGTAAATCCTTACGGGAGTAGAAAGCCTCATCTTTCTCCCGCGGAGCGGCTGGTAGTTTCGAACCGCTGACCTTAGCACCATAAAATTATGTAACCATAAGTCTCAGAAAAATGATGCTGATCCTTTAATCCTGTAATTCCTTGGAACATGGAAATTATTCTGAGGAGAAGAGTACTAGATGGAAATAATTGATAGCAGAACCACACTGCTATAAGAAATTTCAACAGTAAAATACTGCTTGCATAGCAACTTGCTTCCTTAATAACATGAATTAAGGACCACCTAAGCTCTGGTGGCACTCCAGGAGTCCTGGTATGGTGGGACAGGATAATGCACTGGGTCACAAGGTCAGTTTGAACTACAAGGTCAGCAGTTCAGGTTCATCAGTTTCTTCTCAGAAACCATACATAAGTATAGGATTTTCTCGGAAACCGTATATGTGTATAGCGTTTCCAAGGAACAGCTGGTGGGTTTGAACTGCCAACCTTGCAGACCTTACAGCACTACAACATTAGCCATTTGTTATTGTTATTGTTAAGTGCCATCGAGCTGGTTCCAACTCATGGAGACCCTGTATAGGGTTTCTGAGAAATAGCCAGTGGGTTGGAACCACCAACATAGTGGTTTAGCAGTCCAGTGCTTATTCAACAGTACCACAGGACTATAGGGAAACCATGTATTCTGATACCATAAGGCAATTTTGGGGTCCTAGTGTGGTGCTATAAGGAGCTCTGATAGCGTAGTGGTTACGAATTGGACTGCTAATCTCACGGTCAGCGGTTCGAAACTACCAGCTGTTCCACGGGAGAAAGATGAGGCTTTCTGCTCCCGTAAAGATTTACAGCCTCAGAAACCCTATGCAGGTCACTATGGGTTGGGAACCGACTCCACGGCACATAACAACAACAGTGTAGTGCTGTGGGCTAATACACTAGACTGCAAAATCTGTTTGAACCACAAGGTTCGTGGTTAAAGTTCACCAGCTGCTCCTCGGAAACCCAATACAGGGTCGCTCTGGGTCAGAACCAACTGGATGACACTTAACAACAACAACAAAGGATTTCATTTTGTTCTTCAGCAAAACGTGTTTCAATTATTCAGAGGCTAAGTCTCATCTCTTAGGTTGTCATTCGTCAACAGAACCCTGACCCTAAATCCAAGAGTTTAATTATAACCCAGTAATTCCTTTTTTGCTCCAGGAACATATAATGGAAGGTCACTCTTTCTGCTTAACATGTTCTTTCCATTTTCATAATTCATGTAAAAGTATGAGGCCTGCCAAAAGATTCTGATTACAGTTCTCAAACTTAAAACTGTACTATACTGAAAAAGGACTTCTTCAGACAATATTAAATTTAGCGCCTAGATGATATAATTGTTACAATCACAAACCCTTTAACTGAAAAAAATCAAAAACATTTCAAAGATGTCTTTTGAAACAGAAACAAAAACATAAAGACTAATTAAATACACATGCCAAAAGGGTCCAGCAGAAGAATTCAGTCATTTTAATTTTATAGAGGAGACTAAGGCCCAAAGTCAACTCCCAAATATTGGCAAGTTACATACTGAAAAACCATATTTAGGAATCAACTCAATGACAACTAACAACATAAATGAAAACTCGTCTTCTCCACATGCCTGTCCTAGTTTTCCTTCCTGGCTTCAGTGTATTAAAGTATCTGGTTATACAATTTCTGTGATGTTTACAGAAGAAAACAAGTAAGTGGTTATATTAGTTTTCCCAAGCTGCTATGACAAGCCACACTGGTGGTATAAAGGAATGAATACAGTAATGGAAAAACATCAAGACCCGTGAAAAGGCAGATGTTTAGGCCTGTTGATCAATTCAGCAAGCCCTCCGCTGTTTCTTTCCTTGCCTAAGTTTCTTCAGTAAGTCAGAAACTGCAACCCAGAAGTATTAATAAGGAAAAATTAAAGAGGTAAATAAAAACATACACTGAACATCTCACACCAGTCTTATTTAAATAAAACACACAGAGACATTCACACAGAGAATGGCAACAAAAAGGACAGATTTTGTGAATCTGGCGTAGCACTGTGGGTAAATGCACTGGACTGCAAGGTCAGTTTGAACCCAAAGGTCGGTGGTTCAAGCTCCCCACCAGCCACTCCTCAGAAAACCTATACAGGTTCGCTATGAGTTGGAACCGATTTGATGGCCCTTGACAACAAAACAATAATGATGCTCATATATGACACATGGAATCTTTCTCACTACTTACATAAATGAAAGGAGCCCTGGTAGCATAGTAGATTATGAGCTGGGCTGCTAACCATAAGGTCAGCAGTTCGAATCTACCAATCACTCCGAGGGAGAAAGATGAGGCTTTTTGCTCCCATAAAGATTTACAACCTTGGAAACCTTATGATGGATGGGTCACTAATTAATCAGGACCATAAAAATGAAAGAACATGTGACTTTAATATAAATCACACACCCTAAAAATCCGCCTTTAATGTCCTCTTCTAAACTATCCTAAATTACTCTTAAATATTCTCAGTTATAAAGAACCCCGGGTGGTGTAGTGGTTTACGTATTAGGCTTTTAATCACTACGCCAGCAGTTCCAATCCACCAGCTGCTCTGCAGGAGAAAGATGACGTTTTCTGGAAGAGCCTCTGAAACCCAATACAGGATCACTATCAGTCAGACAGAAGCAACTCAACGGAACACAGCAGCAGTAGTAAACACAAACTATCTTTAATTACCCTCTTCTGTTCTCAGTTTATTTGCTCAATCTGTATGCTGAGCAAATAATCTGAGAAACTGGATTATATGAGAAGAACACGGAATCAGGATTAGAGGAAGACTCAATTAACAACCTGTGATATGCAGATGATACTACCTAGCTTGCTGGAAGTGAAGAGGACTTGAAATACTTATTGATAAGGATGGAAGACTATACAGTCTTCAGTTTGGATAGTACCTCAATGTAAAAAAAGCAAAAATCCTCACAACTAGACCAATAAAATCATGATAAATGGAGAAAAGATTGAAGCTGTCAAATACTTCATTTTGCTTGGATCCACAACCAACACTCATGCAAGCTGTTGTTGTTAAGTGACATTGAGTCGATTCCGAACCACAGAGGCCCTGTATAGGGCTTCCAAGGAGCAGCTGGTGGGCTTGAACCACCAACCTTTGCAGTTCAAACGACTTTGCAGTTTAGCACATAAACCCACAGCGCCACACACGGACTTCACTCACGCCAAGTAGTAGTCAAGAAATCAATGACATTATTGCACTAAGCAAATGTGCTGCAAAAGCCACTTTAAAGTGTTAAAGAACAAAAATGTCAGTTTGAGAATTAAGGTTCACCAGACCCAAGCAATAGTAATTGTAATTGCTTCACATGCATGTGAAAGTTTTGGACAATTAATAAGGAAGATCGTAAAGAAATGATGCATTTGAGTTACAGTGTTGGAGAAGAATATTAAAAGTACCATGGACTGCCAGAAGAACCAAACAAATCTGTGTTGGAAGTACAGCCAGAATGTTCCTTAAAAAGCAAGGATAACAATACTTAAGACACTTTATCAGGAGGGATATTGTAGAGATGAATACCATGCTTGGTGACATGTTGTTGTTGTTGTTCTTAAGTACCATGCAGATGGTTCTGACATAGAGGTCAGCAAAAAGATAAAGACCCCATGAGATGAAATGACACATGGCAACAGCAATGGGCTCAAGCTTAGCGACAATTGTGAGGATGACGCAGGACATGGCAATCTTTCATTCAGTACATAGGGTTGTTATGAGTCAGAACTGACTCCATGGCACCTAACAACAACACTCTCTGCTTAAGGACACCAGGTGTTGTGGGTTACGGGTTAGGCTGCTAACCACAAGGTCCGCAGTTTCAATCCACCAGCCACTCTAAAGGAGAAAGATGAGGCTTTCCGCTCCCATAAAAATGTACTACCTTGAAAACACTATACAGGGTTGTTATGGGCTGAAATTGACTTGATAGTACACAACCACCACCACACCACCACCATTCTCAGTTTCGCTAACGAAACTTGGTGGAAAATTGGGTTAAACATTGAGCTGTTAACCACAAGGTCAATCAATGGTTCAAATCCACCAGCTACTCTGCAAGAGATCAGATTGTCTGCTCCTGTAAACATTTACAAGTCTTGGAAACCCTACTGAACAGTTTTATCTGGTAGCATAGTGGTTACGAATCGGGCTGTGAACCTTAAGGTCAGCAGTTCGAAACTACCAGCTGTTCCGCAACAGAAAGATGAGGCTTTCTGCTCCCATAAAGATTTACAGCCTTGGAAACCCTGTACAGGGTCACTATGAGTCTGAACCGACTCCATGGCACACAACTACCACCACCAGTCAGGTCTATAGGGTTGCTATTGTTAGGAATTAATTCACTGGCCTTGGGTTTGGTTTTTTGTTTATTTCCTGCTTTCCCAGAATTCCTTAGTTCCAGTTGTTGCCTATTGATCAATGAATTTGGTAGCCTAAAGAGTTAAAGTTGCCATTTGGAATGCAGTTGATGGGGTTACACTATTCTCTTTCTCTTCAATTTTAATTTTATTTTGTCTACTAAAGGACAAAGGAGCTCTGGTAGCGTAGGGGTTAAGAATCGGGCTGTGAACTGCAAGGTCAGCAGTTCGAAACTACCAGCTGCTCCGCGGGAG
>NW_006408751.1:4353355-4354123 GCF_000296735.1 Chrysochloris asiatica
ACAATATGTCTGAAGTATGAGAGACAAAGTTTGGCCATCCTGGCCTCTAAGGAGCACTCTGGCTGCACTTCTTCCAACACAGATGTTTGTTCTTTCGGTAGCCCATGGCACTTTCAATATTCTCCTCCAACACTATAACTCAAAGGCCTCAACTCTTCTGCGGTCTTCCATATTCACTGTCCAGCTTTCACATGCATATGAGGCTATTGAAAATATATCATGGCTTGGGTCAGGCACACCTTAGTCCTCATGCTGACATCTTCGCTCTTCAACACTTTAAAAAGGTCCTATGCAAGCAAACTGCTGTCCCAGGAGACATCAAGGGAGGTGGTCAGGTCCGCTCAGGGCAAACCCCCATCCAAGACTAAGACTTACGGGAAATACATGAGCAGACATGCACTCTGATTGGTGACCACGATGGTCACCGATAAGGGGAAGTGAGGGAAAAACAACAATGATGCTTTGAGCTAAGTCCTACCACACTCAATAGACTCCAGTGAACCCGGGCGGAGACCTGGTTGGCCAGCAGTATGGCAAGACCTGGGTACTCCTAGGCCCAAAGTCAGTGACATAGACAGAGAGGACTAGAGTGAAGAGTGAAGCATTCAGCTGATAAGAAGTGAGGACACTTGCATAAGTATACCCACACTTGCAGATAATACCCATTTGACCTGGCTTCAATGGCTGGAAGATCAAAACTCACCTAGAAGAAGAAAGAAAAGGAAAAAAAGAGTAATCTGATACAATTTGATGAACTTGACCTACACC
>NW_006408751.1:4356937-4358974 GCF_000296735.1 Chrysochloris asiatica
TCAGCAGTTCGAAACTACCAGCTGCTCCGCGGGAGAAAGATGAGGCTTTCTGCTCCCGTAAAGATTTACAGCCTCAGAAACCCTGTTCAGGGTCACTATGGGTCGGAACCGACTCGACGGCACTTAACAACAACACTAAAGGTCAAGAAGGCAGAGAGAAGCAGTTTAATGGTGTGAAACTCACTCATCTAGATAATCTGGAACACAAAATAGCTCTGTTTCCCCTTCTTTTGTTACGCATTGTCTCCAACTATGCAATTGCTTTTAATATGAAATAGCATTTAGCTTTATCTTTCAAATTCTGTCTTCTGATGAATGTTAAATGCTTCACAATACTTCCAGGGTGCTGGTACATTGTCAATATAGACAGTCTCATTTCAAAGTGTAGACTGCCACCTACTGACTGAAATCTCTTCCCACTGAGCACTACAGCTCTCCTGAGAAAGCTAACCAATCCCTCACGGGATGAGTTTCTTTGGAGACATTTAATGCAATGTACAAAGGGGCTTCAAAAAGTTTGTGGAGAAATGGAATTTTTCCATGAACTTTTTTAAACCTCCTCATATACAACCGTATCAATTGTAATCTTTTAAACTAAAATCAAACTCGTTACCATCAAGTGCATTCCAAATTATAGTAACCCTGTATCTAATCTTTTAGTTCTCTTAAATACAAATTCTTTTAGCTAAAAATTTCAAGCCTAGGACATGTTTCTGTATAGCTAAAAATTCCTAGCCTATAGTCAAAAATATAGAGAATTATAAAACAGAGTATGTGATATTATTAAGCAAAACTATTTTAATAATATATTTCTTCCCATCATTCTCTTTAATCCTCACTTCTGAAAACTGTACCTCACTCCCACTCATTAAAGAAACTAATAGTTATTTAATTGGTCATCTTGAGTAACCTAGAATAATTCAACATTTGATTCATAATGCTAAAGTTGTAAAACTTCACAGCAGTTGCTAATGATCAAACTAAAACAATTAATAAGCCACTAATTAACTCAACTCCCTGCCACATAGACATAAATCTACTTGTTGTTGTCGTTGTTGTTGGGTGTCATTGAGTCGGTACCAACTCATACCCTATGCACAACAGAACAAAACACTGCCCGGTCCTGGGCTAACCACACAATTGTTGCCACACTTGATGCCGCCACTTTGCCAATCCATCTCGCTGGGGTCTTCCTCTTTTTCTCTGACTCTCCACCTTACCAAACATAATATCCCTCTCAAGTGACCAGTCCCTCCTGACAATATGTCAGACTATATGAGAGACGAAGTCTCACCATCCTAGCTTCCAAGGAGCACTATGTTTGTACTTGTTCCAACACAGATTTGTTTGTTCTTTTGGCAGCCCAAAGTACTTTAAATACTCTCCTCCAACACCATAACTCAAATGCATCAATTCTTCAGTGATCTTCCTTATTCACTGTCCAACTTTCACATAAAGATGAGGTTATTGAAAATATTATGGCTTGGATCAAGCATACCTTACTCCTCAAGCTGAAATCTTTGCTCTTCAACACTTTACAGAGATCTTGTGCAGCAGATTTGCCTAATGCAAAATGTCCTTTGATTTCTTGACTCCTGCTTCCATGAGTGTTGATGGTTAATCCAAGAAAAATGACGTCATTGACAACTTCAATCTTTTCCCCATTGATAAGAATGTAGTTTATTGGTCCAATGGTAAGGATTTTTGTTTTCTTTACATTGAGATGTAATCCATACCAAAGGCTCTGGTCGTTGGTTTCCATCAGTATTTTAAGTCCTTTTCACTTTCGGCAAACAAGGTTGTATCGCAGATTGTTAATGAGTCTTCCATCAATTCCGTGCCACGTTTTTCTTCATATAACCCAGCTTCTGAGAGTATTTGCTCAGCATACAGTTTGAATTAATATGGTGAAATAATACAACCCTATCACCCACCTTTCCTAACTTTAAACCATTCAGTGTTCCCATGTTCTATCAGAACAACTGCCTCTTGATCTATGTACAGGTTCCTCATGAGCACAATTAAGTGTTCAGGAAT
>NW_006408751.1:4359624-4364255 GCF_000296735.1 Chrysochloris asiatica
AAAGTCGAGGCTTGAATTTTTGCTCAGTTCCCTTAGCTTGAGAAATGCTGAGCATATTCCTTCCTTTTGCTGGTGCCCTCTAAAAGTACTAGGCCTTTCAAGTGACAGTTGGTCTCTCTGTGTTTTAACCCATTTTCTTTAAGAAAATCAGAAAACCCGAAATAGTTACAGGGAGACAAGGAAATCCTCTTCTTTTTTTTTGAGGCAGTAAGCCACCGTTTTGATGAGAGTGGGAAGGATAAATTCACTTAACAACATTCACTTAGTAAATACAGCCTGACACTATATTAGGAGTTAAGGGTGCACAGATGAAAAGCTCTGTTGCCTTTTAGAAACGGTCTGATATGGAAATCTGGGGGAGAAATAATTACAATACAACTTGCAAGATGTAAAAGATGTAATCTGAACAGCCATAAGGTAGTGCTTGAGGCTGCCTGGATGGTCAGGAAAAGGAGAAAGAAGAGTCTACCTGGTAACTGGACGAGGGAAAGAGTTGCAGATGACATGTGCAAAGGATGAGAGATGTCTGAAATTAAAAAAAAAACAACAACAAGGAGTTCATGGGAAATTTCCAGTAATTCAATATTAATTAAGAATAAAGTGAATGAGGTCAAGTAGTTGAGTAGGGCCCAGATCTGAGAGTTTTCTGAATTTCCAACCAAGAAATGTGTATTTTAGAATGATCACATATGTAACAAGTAGAGAACAAATTGGTGAGAGAATGAGCTACCAGAGGGTGACCATTAAGAAAAGTAATTAAATTATCCAGGCAGAGATGATTATGGGTCTAAACTATCAGGGTATTAAGAATGGGAAGAGAAATTCAAATTAGAGGCATCATCATTCAATAGTATTTGCTTCTATTCCCTCTGGTTTTTGTTTTGGGGGATGTACACAAAAACACCCAGGAATCATTTAAATAACAAAAGGGCACATTCTGCAAGCCAGCCTCCTGGCTGCCAGCCCACAGCCTTTTTCTTTCCATGAATCTAGACTCCTCAGCTGCTCTCTCTCTCCTTGCTCTCATCTCTGCCTCCATTTCCGGTGTCACTGCTTCTCTGAATAGTGCTCTTCTCTGAATAGCACATTCACTCGTGCTCTTCTCCCTTGTTGGTCCTAGGGTTCTCTGTTCCTGGACTGTAAGATCAACTACTCCCCAATTTTTGTTAAAAAAAACTTCTACCTTTACAGTTGTGACAGTCACAATTAGTCATGATAATTACTCACTACTAAATCATAAGAATCTTATACCCATCTCTTTTTACCAGACCCATCTAGACAAGATGAAAACTATTCAGTGAGGACTATATCTTCCCCCACACACTCTTAAACTAAACTCCCTCTTAAAACCTTGTAAGCCAGTCACTTTGAGCCTTTATGGACCCCTCATTTTAGGTAGCCAATGTCTAAGTTGCCCATCCCTAATTACCCTGTGTACAGACGGGATAGGATTTATACTTGATGTGACAACTCCTTCCCTCTCAGTTGGTATTTTGAGCTACAACATCCAAAAGTATAAGTCAAGTTCAACAAATTTTAGCAATTTATACTTCTTTTCCTTTATCAAAAATTGTTTTTTTGGTTTTTTTTAATCTTCCCTTAGTCGAGTTCTGATCATCGAGGCTATGTCAAATGGGTACAATCTGCAAGTTTGGGCGTTCTTCTGCATCTCTGCTCACTTCATATGTACAATTGACTCTTGATCATATTCTGTTTTTTAAAATTGTTGAACATCAACCATTTCATTTTGGTTCACATCAAACTGAGTTGAATAAAATGAGTAAAAGCAATAAACACAAATCAATCATATGTCAAACAAAAGACAAAGACAGACGGGATGAAACAGAAGAATCAAGTAGCAATATAATAAAAGACTAAATATGTTAACAAAAACCAATGAGCAGCCTTGAACATTGAATAAAGTTGTGAATAAAGAGAGAAAGCAATTAGACACCAAAGGTTCTTTGGGCAGATGAATGACATCATAAATAACACATTTTATAAAAATTATTTTGGAATCTATAATTATGTAATATGGACTAAATCAGAAAGACAATAGAGCTAGAACACATATAGAGATATCTAGGCCAAAGGATTCTATGTGTATCTGTGGAAATGAAAAGGATTTCATCTATAAAATAAGCATATGGTGAACAATGTAACGTACTCCTGGTGTGGTGTGTAGGATCAGCACTGACTGTGGGCCACAAGGTCAACAGTTCAAACCCACCAGCTGCACCTTGGAAACTCTATTCAGGGTCGCTATGAGTCAGAACTGACTCGACAGCACTTAACAACAACAACGACAGTTTAACAGGCATACCTTAAAGCCTGCAAAAGACAGAATCTGTGTAAGATGGAAACCTATCAGAGAAGGAAAATTTAAATATTTTACACTAAAAGGAACAATGAAAAAGTGATAGGACAGCACCCTGTCAAAGGTAGAAAACCTGCAAGACTAGATAAACCAAGGCAGTTTTATCAATTTCAATTCTCAGATGTCTTACTGTATTTTTAAGGTCTTTAAGTAAATTCTATAAGAATATTGTTCATATTTAAAGACATTCACTTACCATATTTGTCTCGCAAGCCAACGGTGCATCTAAAGACTCCACCAAAGGCAACATCTTCACCAAATATTACTGAAAAACAATGTTTAAAGAATATATTTTATTTAATAATCCCTAAAAAATGTTAACTTTGAGAAATAAGTAATATAAATATTTACATTTTAAATCACAAACAAAAATAGACCACAGAACTAGCTCAAGCTCTCTCAAACTCAACGTATTTGACTAGATAATTCTTTGTTGTGGCTTCTGTCTTGAGTATTATGTTTAGCCACATCTCTGGATTCTATCAACTGGATATTTACGCCTTACAAGTTGTGACAACCAAAAGTGTCTCCAGATATTGCTAAATGTCCCTGGGGTGAAGGGCTACAAAATTACTCCTTATTGAGAAAGAACCACTAATCTAGAATTTCATCTTGTTTTACCCATGAGGAAAATATGATGCCAGAGAAGATGCAAAGGGACTTGACTTGCCAAGTCAGAATGCTAGAAGCCAAAATATGGCTCATACTCCAGGTTCCTGAGTCTCAGGACATGAGTTTTCTTACATGCAGTATATAATCAGAGTCAGCCATCTGAAAAGCTGAAGGATTACTCGTATTGCATGGAGGGGGCTGCAATCATTGAGATGAAACAAAGCGTATGACTTGTTGAATATAAAGCTGATGATCTTGTCTATAAACCTTCACTCAATTCACAATAAAAAGTTAAAAAAAAAAAAAAAAGAGCTGAAGGAAGACCATTATATATACCTTGAGAGTTGAGAGGCAGCCACCTGAAAAGCTAATGGAAGACCAGCCTAAACTTAGGGAATAGTCATGGATAAAAAAATGACATAGATTGTGTGAAACAAAAAAGAAGCACATATAACTGGAATATAGTAAACAAGGCAAAGTATTGGCAAAATTGAAAAGATCTTCATAATAAGGCAAAAATAAAATTATGGATATTAAGAGATCTAAATTCTAGTCCCATAAAAGCAACTAACCTATTCTGTGAACCTCAAGAAAATAACTCAATTTCTCTGTTTCAAATTACTTAATTTTATAAATAAAAAACTAGATTGATCCTCCTTGGTTCATATTCTACACAAATCACATACAATTTGAGGAACTAGTTAGGAGCCAATGACAATTCATTTAAAATCAATTCAGTTAGTATATATAAAGTAAAAAAAAAAAAAAACACATTTATACTAATCACTGCTCAATTCATGAGTACTAAATTAGCCACAGTTTAGACTTTAAAACAAATTCAAAATATAAAAGTATTATTTTTTCTATTTGAAATTAAACTTCCACTGAGATATGCTGATAATTGTTATTTTTCAAAGATCTTTAATAACAAAGCAACTAAAAATTATCATTAATCAACTATACTAAGGGCATGAAACAGTTGGGAATACAATATAGCTTTCCTATATAGCTGACTCAACAGCACTTAACAACAACAACAATACAGCCCAGGTATGCAAACTTGGGTTTAGTCAGGCACCACAGTTGTTGTTGTTAAGTGCCGTCGAGTCAGTTCCGACCCATAGCGACCCTGTACAGGGTTTCCAAGGGTGTAAATCCTTACGGGAGTAGAAAGCCTCATCTTTCTCCCGCGGAGTGGCTGGTAGTTTCACCACAGTACTGAATATAAATACAGGTACTCTCATATTTAAATATAGATACATTTTTGTTGTTGTTGTTGTGTGCCGTGGAGTCGGTTCCGACTCACAGTGACCCTGTACAGGGTTTCCAAGACTGTAAATCTTTAAAGGAGCAGAAAGCCTCATCTTTCTCCCGCATAACAGCTGGTAGTTTCAAACTGCTGACCCTGAGGTTAGCAGCCCGATTTGTAAGCACTACGCTACCAGAGCTACTTTATATATGTATATAGGGGGAAATAAGAGAGAAAGAGACCTGGTATGGTGCTCCTTTATATATGTATATAGGGGGAAAAAAGAGAGAGAGAGACCTGGTATGGTGCTCCTTTATATATGTATATAGGGGGATAAAAGAGAGAGAGAGACCTGGTATGGTGCTCCTTTATATATGTATATAGGGGGAAAAA
>NW_006408751.1:4364790-4365270 GCF_000296735.1 Chrysochloris asiatica
CTTCCCCCAACTGAGCTCAGGGGCTATAGATATGTTAATTGAGCCTGAGAATCCAAGTTGCTGGCCTGGGATTCGAACCAGCGAAGTACGATGTACTTACAATCTTTCTAAGTAGAGATTCTTGAGTAATTAAGTTATCATCATTGCCATAAGGACAGAGTAGCATGTAGACAGAATGTAAGGGCCCCAATAGAACATAAGCTTCAAGAAGGCAGAGATCCTTGTCTGTTGTTAGGTGCCTTCAAATCAGTTCCGACTGATAGTGATCTTATATACAATAGGGAAAAAAAAAAAAAACCTGCCCCGTCCTGCGCCAGCCTCAAAATCAATGTTACACTTGAGCCCACTGCTGCCACCACTGTGCCAATCCATTTCATTGGGGGCTGCCCTCTTTTTTGCTGACCCTCCTGATGTCCTTCTCCAGGGACTATTTCATCCTGATAATATACCTGAAGTATGAGAGATGAGAAGTTTGTTCAT
>NW_006408751.1:4365370-4370039 GCF_000296735.1 Chrysochloris asiatica
GGAACGTAACAACAACCCTTGAATTTATACTTAATGAAGGCATACTTTCAAGGTTAACTGAAAAAACAGGTTATATTTTGAGGAAATGAGACCTATACTTGACAATAAAACGATCCTCTTTGTAGTAATTCATACTGATTAGTAGCTTGGATTTTGGTTCTTTAATATTTTTTTCTGAAGTGAAACAATATTACTGGCATTAATCTCTCTATATATGTAGTTGTTATTAAGTGCAATTGAGTCAGTTCTGACTCATAGTGACCCTGTCTGTAAAGGGTTTCTGAGAAGCGGCTGGTGTGTTTGAACCACCAACCTTGTAGTTAGCAGTCCAGCAGTCCAGTGCTTATCCTACAGCACCACACCAGGACTCCAGTATATAGTACACAGTGTGCTTTTCTATATATAAGGAGTCCTGGTGGCATTGTAGGATAAGCATTAGACTATTAACTACAAGCTCAGCAATTCAAACTCAGCAGCCACTCTACAAGACAAAGATGAGGCTTTCCGCTTCCAAAAACATTAAGTCTCAAAAACCCTATATCAGACTGCTACAAGCTGGAATTGACTCAGCGGCAGTGATCTGTGGCATTTTTATGCATAAAAAACACTAAAGGAGCGCTCCTGATATACTAAGAATATCTTTATTTTTAATATAATACCATTTTTAATACAATAGACTTTACAAAAGTTGGTTTGTAACTATGGCTTGTTAAGTAAATGGGACGTTTATACACTAGGACTGCCTGCCTGTAAGAACTAATTAGAAATGAGTGGATTAAAAAAGAACTAACAAAACAGTTTGATTATTTCACCTTAATCATTTAATAAGATCCTTTGAAAATTTCAAGTAGACAGTGTTCAATATTGAGCTCCAAATATTTCAAACAAATCTTTCATTCTAAATTAACACATTAACATAAACTTGCTTCCACTGAGTCAATTCCAACTCATGATGACCCATGTGTATAAGAGCAGAACTGTGCTCCACAAGGTTTTTAATAGATAATTTTTCAGAAGTAGAACACGAGGCCTTTCTTCCAAAGCACCACTAGGCAAATTAAAACCTACAAGCTTTCTAATAGTAGCCAAGCATATTAACAATTGGCACCTCTCATAGTCATGCACAAATTAAGCTTACCTGCAGTAGGATCTTTTGCCAGTGAGTTATCCAAGGCACTTGTTACTGATTGGAAAAGATTCATTTTCTGAGTTTGCCCTGTGAAAATCAAAAAATTGTATCATTTCAAATATTGTAAAATATATAAAAATAAAACCGTTTTAGTAGTTGATTACAACTTGATTAGAATCAGCTAGAAAGAAAGGTAAAAAATATATTATGTGAATTAACTGAGTTATTTACAATGAGACTGACTCTGTGGAAGATACTAAAGCAATACAGACCTCACAAAGTTTGCTGGTGTGGAAACTTTATATACATCAAACCATTTAAAAACAACAGAAAAAGAAGGAATACAATCAAGTGGCCAAATGTGTATAAACCAATAAAAGTTATGAAAGGTCAGAAAAGGGGATTAGTCAGAATGAGAGTAGGGTATTCAGAATCTAAAATATTTAGAATGGAGGTAGCAAGATGGCAGGATATGCAGAAATGCTATACAGACCCTCTACAGCAAAGTTATAGAACACCAAATGAAACAGACATAGATGATAGTCCTGGAACTCTGAATCTACAGATGAAGGAATGTACAAGGTATTAAATGATTACAAGGAGATGAAGCTAAACATAGGTGGCAAAAAGAAGAGAGAGAGAGAAGTATGGCCTCAGGATGGTGGACTAGGCAGAAAGGCCGTAACAACGATATGGAAAACCAAATGACAGGTGCAGATGATAGTCCTGAAACTCTGAGCTTCAGAGAAGTGAACTGAATACTTAGTAGGAGAGAGAACTGAACAGACATGACAAAAAAGGAGAGGCTGGTGACTTGTGCCTGCTGACTGGACAGGTGCAGTTATCACAAACTTTTGTGAAGGGCTTAAGATATGAGAAAACATTTTAGCATTGCAGAAACACATCTGTGGCTCAGAGAGATTAAGGTGTAAATTTTTTTGTCTTGTTCTACACACTCCCCTGGTAACCAGAGGCAAGGTCAGCCGCCACCCACATACACACCCAGGGAAAGATCCACTCTCTTGGTGAGCAGAGCTACACAGAGGTGAGCACCGTAGTTGTGGGCACAAAGGATGGGTAAGCTGTCCACACTGACCCCATTAGGTTGGGTTCTGCTCCAGATCTGTAGAGTCAGCCCTAGACAGCCCTTCACTAGCTCTCAATAGCAGAGGCAGCTGAAGAGATGCAAAGGGTAGAAAAGAAAAGAAAAAAACTAGGGATCTGTGAAGGTCAGGCAGCTGCCATAATGAACTTTCACAGGCGACTTTGAAGGAAAGTGGGCAATAGTTGGCACAGAAGCATACCATTAATTGGTGGAGAGAAAGGGGCAAAATTTGTTTTGTTTCCTTGTACCCCACATTACCCTGGTGAATAGAGGAGTGGCCAGCCGATATCTGCATATACATCCAGGGAAACTCCTGCTCTCCAGGCTGCCAAACTCACATCAAACTATGTAGGGAGCTATTAGCACCAACTGTGGCACCTAGAGTCAGGAGTGGCCTCTTCAAACTCATCGAGACAATTCTAGTCAGCGCTGGACTAAAGGGGCCTCTCACCCTCGGCTCCCCCAGGGGACAGAAATACCCTGATCCCCCAGTTGCTTTGGGCTCTGTACAAACTATTTCTGAACTGGGTGTCCAGAACAGGCAACATCTAGCCCTATGGGAACCTGATCTACAGTTGAGTGTTACTGCTTCAGCCCTTACCCATGCACAACATGAGGTTCTCAGCTCACAGAAGACTCCAAAATTATCTCCCCTCTGGGTATAGCACCTACCCTAATTTTTTTCTTTCACTGTTTTTGTTTGCTTATTCTTTCTTCCTTGACTTTCTTTCTCTTGCTTTCTAAAATTTTCTATCTCCCTTTCATTTTTTCTTCTTTTGCTGCTTCCCTTTACAAAATATTTTTGATTCTTTCTTTCTTCTTTTTTTTTTTTTCTATATATCTCTCCGTGTGTGTGTGTGTGTTTTATACACTCTCTGGTCTCTTTATCACTCATTCCTCTCCCTAACTATGTTTAAATCTTTGTTTTTTATTTTTCTCTTTTTGATTTTATTTTCCTCTTCCTTTTTCTCTCTTTATTTTCGTATTCTTTTTCTAGCTGTTGCTTACTGTTTTTATTTTCCTTACTACCTTCTTTTGTCACTGTTGTTTGCCAGTTTATGTTAGCTTTCCTTCTCTTGTGTGTTTTCTTTTCTTGCCTCACCTGCCAGGACACAGCAACCATGTCCATACAGCCCAGCTTTAACCATACAGTCTTCGGCCCGACCCACTGGGCAAGAGGCAATACAAGCTGAAATGCATTGGATCAATGACAACAACCAGCATCAACTGAATCTTGAACTGAACTACACAAACAGAGAATGGTGTAGAAGCTCATCTCCTGATGCACACCCACCATGAGGCAATTTGTTGAGTGCCTGAGAATACACCAACATACAATTATCAACTTAATTCAAATTCAATTATCAACATCACAAGGTCTCAAAAGCAGCAGACAATTTCTGTTCACACAAAGAATCAATACAGAATTGTTCCATCAAGTGACCAAGAGGCAGAGCTAGAAAACAGTTCTGATGAAAAAAGGCAGTGGAACTGTTTCTGAAAAACAATTCAAGACAATAATATTTACGTACCTCCAAAAGATGGACAGAAAGGTTAAGGAAAATAAGAACCTTGACAGGAAAAATCAGAGAAAATACATAAAGGATTGGAGGCAATACAAACCCTGCAAATACAAGGATTTCTGAAATGGACAGTATATTGAAAAGTTAAAGGAGTATATTTGAATCAATGGAATCCCAAATTCGTGAGCTTGAAGATAAATCTCTCCATACCTGTAAGCTAGAAGAACATTCAGAGAAAATAATTTAAAAGCCTAAGATTCATATGGGACAACATCAAGTGGAATAACTTATGACGATTATAATTCCAGAACAGGAAGAGACAAAGAACAGCACAGAAAAGATAGTCAAAGAGCTGTTGGAAGAAAATTTCCATAGCATCATGAAAGACGGGAAAGATAACCATTCAAGAAGCAAGCCCCAAAAAAGGGCAGACCTTAAAAGAAAATCACCAAAACGTATCATAATCTAACTATCCAAAATCAAAGACAGAGAGAAAATCCTGAAAGCAACTCAGGAAAAACAAAGTTATCTACAAAGGAGAAGCAAACCAGATTAAGATTTTTTTTTAAATACCTACAAATAAGATTAGCTCTGATTTCTCAGCAGAAATCAAGCAGGCAAGAAGGCAATGGGGAGACATATTGCCAAACAAGAAGTACACATCCAGCAAAAGTGTCCCTCAAGAAATTCAACAATGAAGTGGCAAGCTAAGCCCTACAATGTAGAGAATGAAGCATTCAGCTTATAAAAAGAGAGGGCATATGCACAAGAACACCCACACTTGCAGATAATATCCACTTGACCTGGCTTCAATGACTGGATGATGAGAGCTCAACCAGAAGAAAGAAGAGGAAAAAAAAAGAGTGATCTGATGCAATCTGATGAACTTGACCTACACCTATAGAAGCAGTA
>NW_006408751.1:4375450-4377120 GCF_000296735.1 Chrysochloris asiatica
TTTTACAGCAGCTGGGGGGAACTAATATGGCTGCTAACTCCCAAATATGTCTCTATCACCCAGAAATTCCTGGCCTTTATCTTCAACAGTCACCCAGTAGGGCACTTAAGTGTCTTGGCCTTTTCTAACTTAATAAGCACAAACCTGAATTCTTGATTTCTGCTCCCAAAAAAACCAGTCTTTCCCACCTTGGCAAATGGCATCACCCAGGTTCTCCAGTCAGAATCCAAGGAAGCATCCTTGATGTTTTCCTTTTGTTCATGCCTCACATATCATCCATCAAGTCCTATTAATTTTACTTCCAAAATAGAGCTTAAAATCTAGCACTACCAAAACTCACTACCTCTTTCCTGTTCCGTAAAACAGACTAACAACCTCTACTTCGGAGACTGCAAAAGTCATTTGAACTGCAAGGTCAGTGGTTCAAGCTCACCAGCTGCTCCTTGGAAACCCTAAAGAGGGCCGCTATGGATCAGAATCAACTCAACAGCATGTAACAACAACAGCCTCAATTCCCTTCTTTCATCCCTTCAAGTCATTCATCAAAAAGCTGCTGTAAGGAAAATCCTAAAATGAAACCACACTGTTACTCACCTGCTCAACACCATTTACAGGCTTCTGACTGCTTCTGGTTAAAGTCACACTCCTGACCATGTTCACAAGGTCCTGCTTGATCCCATTCCTGTCCACCTCAACTGACCCATGTTGCACCACTGTCCCCAAGACTGACCACTCCAGTTTTCTCTCAATTCTGTCAAACCAAGCTCCCTACAACCTAAAACCTCCACACATGTGAATTCATCTGTTGGGTAGCCCCACCGTACCTTTCACTCCTCTGATACCCCTTTCTTTATCTTAGTTAAATGTTGCCTTCTCTTACAGGACCTGACAGGTCTCAATTCTCTTTCCTAACACCTAAAAATTTCCTTCCAGTCACTTAGTGTAGTTAAGATTAATTTAATTGGGTACTTCATGTGAGTTTTTGCTTATCTTTCTAAATAGACTATGAATTCCATGAAGATACAGTCATGTCCCTATCCCCATCACCTAGCATAGATTCTGGCATCTATGAAAAAAATTAAAATGTACAGAGGGGATGAATAAACTCACACATACACACTGCAAACTGAGTAAACCAGGGCCAGTGAGAGGCCAGATGTACTCTTCTTGAGGAGCCGTATAATGTAGACAAGGCATACTTATATTGAAGTCTATAATTCCACTAAGTTCTTATGTGACCTTGAGTAAGTTATCTAGCTGCTGACATGCAGTTTCCTCTTCTATAAAACAAGGATATAACACAGAACTTGTAAGGCTGTTGTGAGAATTCGATGAGATCGTTTCTATCAAGGGTCCAATACTTATGGATTTTCTGTTCTGTACTAGTACCCTTTTTCAAAACAGGGAAACTGATTCTGGTAGAACAGATTAAAGGAACCAGTATTTATGGATTATCTCACTAAATCTCAACAGCCACCCTCTAAAGAAACAAAAACAAGGTTAAAAAAAAAAAAAAAAGGTTTACGGAAATAAACAAAAACCTTGATCAATGTCACAAAGCTAAGTGGCCAAGTTGTTGTTAAGTGCTATCAAGTCAATTTTCACTCATAGAAACCCCATGTGACAGAGCAGAACTGTCTCCATAGGGTGAGGCCAGGATGGCCAGACTT
>NW_006408751.1:4377790-4378298 GCF_000296735.1 Chrysochloris asiatica
TGAGCTTGAACCACCAACCTTGCAGTTCAAGCCCACTTTGCAGTCCAGTGCATTAACTCACTGCACCACAATATTGCCTCTAAAATACTGAAATCATCCAAGAAGACAGGAAAAAAATGAGACAAAAAGAAAAACTACAAATCAAATTCTCTGTCCATCAATAAAAACAAAAGAAAATATGAAGGTAAGTAAAGTACAATGAAGGCAAAGGACAGCAGTCTCTGCTCAAATGATACAGAAATGCCAGATGTGAAACAGATTTAAAGAGGTGGCAAAATGTCCTTTGAACCAATTGAAAAACTGATGAATAAGACAAAAGACAACATCCTAAAGTAGATAAGAGCAAGATCTTGGGCCAGTCTAAGCCATGGTTTAAAAATGGAGCCCAGTTCAATCTCTTATGAGCAGTATGACCTGGTTATGTTTAAATGCCTGAAAATAAAAAGTTTTAACCTCTTGTGCCTCAGTTTCTTCATCAGTAAAATGTGGCTGATAAAAGCACCTACAT
>NW_006408751.1:4378868-4380720 GCF_000296735.1 Chrysochloris asiatica
CATAAACATCAATATTCTGAGAATTAGTGAGCTGAAACGGACTGGTACTGGCCATTTTGAATCAGACAATCACATGGTTTTCTATGTCAGGAAGAAGAAATTGAAGAGGAATGGTGTTGCATTCATTCCCACAACAACAACAAAAACATTTCAAGATCTATCTTGAGGTACAATGCTGACTGAGATAGGGTAATATCCATACTTCCACAAGAAAGACAGTTAACACCACTATTGTTCAAATTTATGCAACAACACTAAAGTCAGTAATGATTAAATTGAAAAATTCTACCAACTTTTTCAGTATGAAATTGATCAAACATACAATCAAGATGTATTTATACTTACTGGTGATGGGAATGCAAAGGTTGGAAACAAAGAGAAAGGATCGATAATTAACAATTATTCCCTGGGTCAAAGAAATGATGCCAGGTATCGAATGACAGAATTTTGCCAGAGCAATGACTTATTGAGTGCAAATACCTTCTTTAAATAACACAAAAGGCAAGTATGCACCATGACCTCATCAGATGAAGAGGAATCAAATTCACTACATCTGTGGGAAGAGACAGTGAAAAAGCTCAATATCAAGGACAGGGGCGGGGGCTTGATGGCAGATAGGGTAGAGGTGCAATGAAGGTAACCATCAGCAACATCACAGAATACCAGGTGAAGAGGGTTCAGGGCAGACCTCCAAAACGCTGAACCACATATCTAGGAATATTTTAAACTATCACATAATTCACAATAAAATATTTTAAAAAACAAGGGCAGGGACAGACTGTAGAACAGACCATCAAATGCTGATATGCAAGTTCAGGCTGAATCTGAAAAAAATTTAAACAAGTCCATGAGAGACAAACTATAACCTTGAACATACCCTGCCAAATTGCTTGCATCTATGGGAAGAGGCAACCGAGAAGCTCAACAACATTAGCCAAAACAAAGCCAAGGGCTGACTGTAGAACAGACCATCAATTATTCATATGCAAGCTCAGGTTAAGCTGAAAAAAATTAGAACAAGAATTGTTCTAAAATGAGAGTCAAAATATTCCCTTTAACATATCCCTCCTAGTGTGGCGCTGTGGGTTAATGCACCAGACTGCAAAGTTCATTTGAACTGCAAAGTCAAGCGATAATGTGAGCAGCTCACCAGCTGCTCCTTGGAAACCCTATACAGGGTCGCTACAGAGTTGGTCGGAACCAACTCAATGGCACTTAACAACAACAACAACCTGAATTTAGAGACCATCTCAAGAAAAGATTAAATGCATTAGTCTCTAACTAATAAATGACCAAAAGAAGTGTTGATGACATCAAGAACATCATATGGGAAGAACAATAATGGTCATTAAAAAAGCAGAGAAACACAAATGACCAAAATGGATGTCAGAAGAAACTCTGAAATTTCCTCTACTGTAAAAACATGCTAAAGCAAATGGAAGAAATGAAGAAATCAAAGAGCAGAACAGAAAGTTTCAAAGGGCAGCTTGAGAAGACAAAGTCAAGTATTATTATGACATGTGCAAAAACCTGGAGTTAGAAAACCAAGAAAGAAAACGCTCAGCATTTCTCAAGCTGAGCACACTGATGAAAAAGTCAAGCCTTGACTTAAAATGTGGTGCTGCGGGTTAATGTGCTGGATTGCAAGGCCAGTTTGAACCACAAAGTCGGCGGTTTCACCAGACACTCCTCAGAAACACTAGACAGGGTTGCTATGAGTCAGAACAGACTCGATGGCACACAACAAACAAAACAAAAAAATGGGCAAAATATTGAATGATGCAGAATGCATCAAAAGAAGATAGAAGGTGGGGGAGGGGAATCGAAGAACAAGGTAGATAGGGGAACACTG
>NW_006408751.1:4380820-4381406 GCF_000296735.1 Chrysochloris asiatica
GAAATCAAGTAGATTTCAAGATAAAACAGTGTTTTAAATTGGGGGAGATATTAATAAATTACACGGTAACCTCAAAGAAAATTAATACACTTTCACATCAAATCATGAAAAGTGAAAACCATGAAGTTTATATAAATATTAACACAAGAGCAGTACAGAAATTGACAGGAAAAAGCAAAAACAAAATGAACTCAGCACAGAAAAATATGTAGAATAAAGAAAACAGCAGCACCAAAACCACACATACACACATAGCAATATGATTGCTATTGATAACTATACTAACCAGCAATGAGTTAAATGTACCAGTCAAGAGACAGAGTAGTAGAATGGATGAGGAAACAGGATTTTTCAATATGCCATTTACAAGACATACCTTTCACTCATAGACAAAAGACAATAGTAAAAAATCAAGGGATGGAAAAAGCTATCAAGCTAATGGCAATCAAAAACAAGCAGGATTGGCAAAACTAATCTCTGAGAAAATAGACTTTAAGGCAAAAACAAGCCATCAGAGCAAGCAATCCAGTTCCTTCAGGACAAACTCCCCTCTAAGATTGAAACTCAAAGGGAACACACAAACAGG
>NW_006408751.1:4383449-4403335 GCF_000296735.1 Chrysochloris asiatica
AATGTGTCCTATGGTTGTTTAAATTATTATATATTCCTGAGTGTTGCTGTGTACATCCCCTGTCTCCCTCCCCTCCCAAAAATAAAACAAAAAACAGAAGGAATGGAAACAAATACTGTTGAACGATGATGCACAGAGGAGATTGGAATCATTGCAATGAAATGATGTTGTAAAGATGATGTTCTCCCATGTGAACTATCATTTGAATTCACAATAAACACTTAAAAGAAAAAAAAGGAAGATGGAAGCTATACACAGGATCACTGTACCAAAACAAAATGGTTGATGTTCAACCATTTATAAAGAGATAGTATATGATCAAGAACTGATGGTACTAAAGGAAAAAGTTCAACCTGCATTGGCTACCCAAATGGGAAAGAGGGTCTACAAAAGCAAGAAGTGACTGGCTTACAAGCTTTCAAGAGGGAGCCTAGAACCAGAGGGCGCGGAGGAAGGTAGAATGTCCACTGAGTAGTATCCAATCTGTCTGAGTGGGGCTGATGAAAGGAGAAGGAGATAGGTCTCTTGTGATACAACAGTGAATAACTGTTATAAGAACTGACTGTGAAGGTTGGAAATGTAAAGGTAGACATTTTGTAGCAAAAGGAGGGGAGTGATTGACTTTGCAGTATAGGAATGGAGGTCCCTGAGATCATGAAGGGACAAAAGTGGAGAGCGGGACCCTACCCAGAGAAGCAGTAACGTCAGAGGATGGAAGCAGAGATGATGATGTGGAGAGATGGAACAGCTGGGGACTTTAGACCCAGAGAGGGAGAGGGGCTGTGTGCTGATGACCAGGGAGCAGGCTTGCAGGGTATACCCTTTGGTTGATTGATGATGCATGGAGGGGATTGTAACCATGGCAATGAAACGATATACAATAGGATGAATGTAAAGCTAATGTTCTCCCATGTAAACGATTACATAATTCACAACAAAACATTTTTTTTTTAAGTATATTGGCAAGTAGCCTGCCAAAAATTCAAGCTGACTTCAGAAGAGGATGTAGCATTAAGGACATCACCACTAACATCAGATGAATCTTAGCTGAAAGCAGAGAGTACCAGAAATATGTTTACTTTTGCTTTATTGATAATGCAAAGGCATTTGACGGTGTGGATTGCAACAACCTATGGATAACATTTCAAAGAATGGCTATTCCAGAAACTTAATTGTGTTCATGAGGAATTTGTACAGAGACCAAGAGGCAGTTGTTTGAACAGAACAAGGGGATACCGAGCAGTTTAAAATCAGAAAAGGTGTGTGCCAGGGTTCTATCTTTTTCATAATATTTATTCAATCTGTGTGCTATGGAAACAATCTGAGAGGCTGGATTGTATGACGAATGTGGCAACAAGAGTGGAAGAAGACTCACTAACAACTTTCCATAAGCAGATGACATAACCTTGCTTGCTGGAACTGAAGAAGACTTGAAATACTTACTGATGAAGATCAAAGACCAAAGACTTCCATGTGAATCCCCACAAGGGGACCAATAAATAATATCACGATAAATGGAGAAAACAGTGATGTGATCAAGCATTTCATTTTGTTTGGATCCATAATCAATGTTCATGGAAACAGATGTCAAGAAATCAAATGACATACTTCATTAGGCAAATCTGTTGCACCAGATCTTTTTAAAGTGTTCAAGAGCAAAGATGTCACTTTGAGGACTAAGGTGCACCTGAAGCAAGCCATGGTATTTTCAGTCACCACATATGCCTGTGAAAGTTGGACAATGAATAAGGAAGCCCAGAGAAGAATCCATGTATTTGAATTATGGTGTTGGAGAAGACTATTAAAAGTACCATGGACTGCCAGAAGGACAAACAAATCTGTGTTGGAAGCAGTAAAAGCAGAATGTTCCTTAGAATAAAGGATAGAAAGATTTTGACTCTCGTACTTTGGACAGTTGTTAGTAAGGACCAATCCCTAGAGAAGGACATCATGCTAGGTAAAGTGGAGTATCAGCGAAAAAGAGGAAGACCCCCAACAAGATGGGGGTGTTTGCTGACACGGCGACAGCAACAATTAAGCTCAGACATAACAATCGGGAGGATGGTACAGACCCAGGCAGTGTTTTGTTCTGCTGTGTATAGGTTCTCTCTATGAGTTGGAACCAGCTCAATGGCACCTAACAACACAGTATCTGTAAGGAGCCCTGGTGGGGCTATACGTTAAGTGTTGGGCTGCAAACTGAAAGGACAGCAGTTCAAACCCACCAGCCTTTTTGTGGGGAAAACCGTCTTGGAAACCCTATTTAGTTTCACTATTGTCAGAAGCAACCAAATGGCAGCAGGTTTGGGTTCTTTTGGTTTTAGGATCTATATTCCAGGGAGCATGCCATCTCCTAAACATAGGTTGTAGAAACTATACAGCAATAAATCAAGATACTTTTCATAAAATGCAAAACTGTAATTACATTTAAATTATAATAGTGTAAAAAACATTTAACTAGAACAAAGCTATGCTTTCTTAGAAAACGGCGGGTCAGTGGAAAAGAGGAAGACTCCCCCACCAACAAGATGAACAGACACAGTGGCAGCAGCAATGGGCTCAAGCATAGCAACAATTGTAAGGATGGCACAGGACTGGGCGGTGTTTCATACTGTTGTGCATACGATTGCTGTGAATCAGAACCGACTCAATGACATCTAACAACAACAATAAGAATAGAATGAAACATCCCAAAATGTAAGCAATTTTTACAGTGATACATAATTATTCACCTTTTTTCTATTATCCAAATGAGCTGTTCTGTACTTATACTATTGTTATAGTAAGAACAGATACATAAATATGGTGTCATTTTACCTAGATATTAGTTATGTAACAATTATGAAAGAGATAATTAAGATTAGATGACCTGTGCTTTATCATGCCAATGTTGCACTAATGGTTTTAGTTTCCTTGCTTTAAAGATAGAATTTGAGATTCATTTTATTAGTGAGATGCTATTCACCTTTAGGAGCCTTGGTGTGGCGTTGTAGGATAAACAAAGGTCTGCTAACCACAGAGCTAGTGGTTCAAACCCACCAGCTGCTCCTTAGAAATCCTATCAGAGTTGCTACGTGTCAGAATGGACTCAACAGCACTTAACAACATTCACCTTTAAGTTAGTTACCATGTAACAAAACTGAGACATCTTAGTAAATTATTTCTCCATGTATTTTCACAGTGTCATCTAGAATAGAAGTTCTAGAATCTGACCAATTAAGTTTCCAATGGTGGTGTTGTTACTGTTAAATGCTGTCAAGTCAATTCAGACTCATAGCAACCCCGTATAGGATTTCCAAGAAGCAGCTGGTAGGTTTGAACTGCTGACCTTGCAGTCTGCAGTACAGTGCTGATCTGACAGGGCCACAAAGCTATCTCAAGAACTCACTTAACCTATCTACTAAATGGAAAGAGTTGTCATAAGCATGAAATGAGAATGGGAATGTAAATTTCTCAACACACTGCCTGTGGTGGGAAGCCCTCAGTAAAGTTCACTCCTGTAGATCAGAAATAGAGACACTTTTTCCAATAATGTCAGCTCATGCATGTGAGAGAAGTCCTGGTGTGGCGCTATGGAATAAGCATTGTCAGTAGTTCAAACCTACCAGCTGCTCCTTGAAAACTCTATACCTAGTCACTATGAGTCATAATCAACTCAAGGGCACACATGTGGACAAGGAAAAGGTAACTGTTTTCTCAATGTTTCATGTTATTCTGTTAACAAACACTGGTTCTTTCAGATTTCATAAAATGTACAGAACAAAAATGGTAAAAGTTATCCAGGGAATGGTTTGCACAGTGCATCCCTAGGTGTCCTTCCTACCTTTCGCAAGCACTAAATTGCTTCCTCCTTCAACCACCTTCATTGACAACCCTTCCTGACAAGGTGACAGCCTAGCAGCACACTGAACACTTTGAAGCAGGCTGGACTCTTTCCTATCTCCAAGAAGAACCTGTTCTGTGACCTTGGGAAAAGCAATTCAGTTACTGAGTTCCCCTGCTCCTTATTTGCAGTCAAAAATAAAGATTAATGATCCATCTAGGTAAAGCTAGGGAACCAGCCCCGGGCAAAATGAGACACCTAAGGCCTGAGTTGGGAAAGCAGCGACGGAAGACAGAAAAAGGAAGGCGTTCTCCAGGGACCTCCCCTCCACCCTCCGGCCCTTCTAGACAGTGGAGTGCCCTCTCACCCATCTCCTGGGTGCCGAAGAGCTGCCCCAAAACTAGGGTGGGGAGTGATCACCGTCAGACACTGACGCCGGTGGTTTCTGGGAAGCGGGCATGACTGAGGCACGGGTGCAAGCCCAGTCTGCCGGCCCCAACCGGGAACGCCCGCGGGCCTGGGGTCGAGGCTGCACGGGACCTGATGGGGCGCCCTGGGCTCACCGTACTCTCGGCACTCCGGGTCAGGCTGGAAAGTAAAGTGAGAAACCTGCCGCCTCTGGATTGCGTCCCAGCCGTCTGCGCCGGCCGAGGAGGGCTGCAGGAAGCCACGCGACAGCCCCGTGCTAGGGAGCCGGATCCATCGGCAATCAGATCCGGCCCCACGGAGCCTCAACAGCCAACTAGCCTTCGCTGCCGTAGCCGCCATCGCAACTCGCTGCCCAAGCTAGCAGGCAACGCCGCTCACTGCACGCCGCCGGTGGGGAAAGCGGAGCTCCCTAGCGGCTTCCGCATTGGCCGGGCTAGAGGGGCGGTCTAGTGAAGACAGCCAATCGGAGTTCGGAATTCGGGGGCGGGGACGGCGACCGGAATGGTTTCGCAGAGTTTGCCCGTTGTGCGCATGCGAAATAGGGACAGGGCATTAGGCGAATTGAAAGTTCCCGGAGTAGGTGGAGCCTTCTCAAAGTCAGCTTTGTGGATCCAGAACTACCAAGCAGGTATTTAGTGTTCCATCCTCTCTGTGGATTTCTTTTTCAATATATGTTTCAGTAACTTTTTTATTTTAAGATTTACACTTCCGTGTAAAATGTAACCCTTTTTATTCTTTTCCTAATCTTTGCCTGGGAGCGTGGTATCTCTATACGATAAACACTGGAGTGGGAGCTGGAAGATTCGGGTTCGAGGCTGCCAACTGCTACATGGGGTGCAGCTTTCGCACCCCTGAAGATTTAAAGACTCAGAAACCCTATACAGTGTCTCTGTGAGTCGGAACCGACTCCATGGCACATAACAAAAACAAGTCTGCCTGGGAGCGCTGTGACTCTGTAAGGACAATCACTGAACTGGGCAAGATCGACAGCAATTAGAACCACCAGCCACTCCGTGGGAGAAAGATGAGGCTTTCTGCTCCCGCAAAGATTTACAGCCTCAGAAACCCTTTGCAGAAATCCTGTGCAGCGTCGCTATGAGTCAGAACCGAATCCATTATCCACGTAGTCATGCATAGTAAGGATTACTCATTGTCATTGGTTATCTGTTTTGAATTCCCCAAAACCCGCTGGAAGCACTGTTCAAAACACTCTTCTCTGTTCTCTGGTGGTGGTGTGCCTTGGAGTCAGTTCCGATTCAAAGCGACCCTGCATAGAATTTCCGAGGCTGTAAATCTTTACAGGAGCTTTCTGCCTTCACCCGCGGAAGAGCTGATCATTTCTAACTGCTGACCTTGCAGTTAGCAGCCCAACTCGTAACCACTATGCTCCCAAAGCATCTAGATAGATTTCTGTTGGGTTTTTTTGTGGATTTAGATGAAGTAAAAGAAGTAAACTTAGATTTCATCCTGCAAATCCACCTAATAGAAATTCTGATGCATCCCAGTGCCTAATCCAGTGTCTGATTGGCTTTCTGTAATTAGCCTAGGGACCTAGAGAATTTGAATCATTAATTTATGTTTCAATTATTACAGAACAACTTTCTAAATGTTCTTTTTAAAAATGAAAGTGTTTAAAGGATCCCTTCTCTGTCTATGAATTTACAAATCACTATAAAATCCAATATCAGAGACAAAAGTGAAACTGTTGCCATTAGATGAAGATTAGAGGATGGGAAAAGTCAAGCCCAAAACAGAATTTGGAGAAGAAAAAGAAAATGGAATGAAGAGGAAGGGCTATAGGAAAAGAATGTTCTTCTGTTACTCTTGATATTGCTAGAGACCAGGGGAAGAGAAAGAAGAAAAGGAGAGAAAAGGGAGGGCTATGGACCAGCTCTGGTAGCGTAGTGGTTACGAATCGGGCTGCGAACCTTAAGGCCAGCAGTTTGAAACTACCAGCTGCTTCGCGGGAGAAAGATGAGGCGTTCTGCTCCCATAAAGATTTACAGCCTCTGAAACCCTGTACAGGGTCGCTATGGGTCGGAACCGACTCGACGGCACTTAGCAACAACAAATGGACCAGCTGCCTGTTTTTTGATTGGGATGCTTGTCATTGTTGTTAATGCCGCCGATTCAGTTCCGACTCATAGCTACCCTGTTTGGGTTTTCCAGGAGCAGCTGTGAGTCACAGTCCAGTGCTGATCCTACAGGAACACCCCAAAAGTCCCTAGACTGCCATAAGCAGAGTTAATTGTTCCCTTTTTGTTTCACTTAGTACAAACCCATCAGCTGCTCCTCAGAAACCTTACACAGGGTCACTATGAGTCGGAACCCACTTAACATCACTTAACAACACCAACAACAATGACAGTCTAGAGTACTTCCAGAAGTAAAAGGTGAATTGGATCTAAAAGATGAGTAGAAGTTACTAGGCAGACTAGTAAGGAAAGGGTATTTCAGACAGAGAAAAAACATGTACAATGACTCAGACATGAAATCACTAACACAGTGCATTCCAGAAAGGTACTCAGTGTATAAGGAAAGATACAGGGACTGGCATAAGAACCTACACACTACACCAGAACTCCAAAAATGACTTAACTACTTCTGAAATCTCAGAGTTAATATTTCATAACAATTCAAACCTGTTGCTTAGGAACCAATCCTATCATTAAGGTTTGTGGTAAGGCAAAGACTATAAATGTGAACCATACTTTATCAAATGCTTTGCCTTAGATCACCAGGAAATCTAATGTTCTGGGTAAGGTAATGTTTAACAATCTGTGTCATGTCACAATCTTGCAATTGTTTAAGACCCTCTCTAAAATTATAAACATTTGTAATTGTATCTTTCAACTATTCAATGTATCGGTTTATTCATGTAACCAACCAGTAACGTTAAAGGCCACGCTTTGCTTTGTTCGGTCTTTAACTGACCTTACACACTGTTAACAGCAGTATGTTTTACACCCCTTCCCAAGATTGCTGAACTTCAGACTCTGAGGGTTTCTGGCTCCTCCATTCAAACGACATATTTACTTAATGTTTGTTGTCGTTAAGTACCGTGGAGTCGGTTCCGACTCATAGTGACCCTGCACAGGGTTTCAGAGGCTGTAAATCTTTACGGGAGCAGAAAGCCTCATCTTTCTCCAGCGGAACTGCTGGTAGTTTCCCACTGACCTTTAGGTTAGCAGCCCGATTTGTCACCACTACGCTAATTTCATTAATTTCCTTTAACAAAATTTTTTGTTGATGTTGGTATTAAGTACTGGTGAGTGAGTACCTATCTCGTAGCAACCATGTGTAGGGTTTCTGAGGAACAGCTGATGGGTTTGAAACACTGACCTTGCAGTTAGCAGCCCAGTGCTTATCCTAGAGCACCATAGAATTAGGGCCTTTTTCTCTGCACAAGATACAGGAGGACAGATAGATAAACAAGAGATCTTAAAGGTCTACACATGGAGTCCTGGAGTGCTGGTGTGGTGCTGTGGGTTAATGCACCAGACTACATAGCCGTTTGAACTGCAAGGGCAGCAGTTCAAGGTCAATAGCTGTTCCTTGGAAACCATGTACAGGGTCACTATGGATCGGAATCAACTCAACAGCACTTCACAACAACAACAACACATGGAGTCCTAGTATGGTATTCTGTGATAAGCATTGGATTGCTAACCACAAGGTCGGTGGTTCAAACCTACAAGCATTTCCTTGGAAACTATACAGGATTTCTTCGGGTCGGAACCCATTACCCATTCAATAGCACCAAACAACAACAATATGCATGCTAGTCTAAGAAGCTTGGACTTCAAGCTAGACAACAGTAGCGAATAACAAAGCGAGAACCTAACAGATTTGTCTGTCCAGAAAACTGTAATTTAATTTCCACCCCCTGCCCCCCCATCGCCACCACACCATCTGCCTGGTTATTGTGAAAATGTCTGTGTTATTACAGTGTTGTTGTTGTTGTGTGCTGTGGAGTCAGTTCCAACTCATAGTGACCCTGGACAGGGTTTCCAAGGCTGCAAATCTTTACGGGAGCAGAAAGCCTCATCTTTCTCCCGTGGAACAACTGGTAGTTTTGAACTGCCAACCTTGAGGTTAGCATCCCGATTTGTAACCACTACACTACCAGAGCAGTAGGACTCTCCTATGTCAAAATGTTACTGATCTTAAATTGAGAACCTGATGTAATCACTATCCTTTTCTGGGAATTTTAGAAGTTAATTTAGAAAGAAAAAAACTGGCTCCCTCTTTTTTTTTCCTTCAAATTTTTATTTTCTAAGTTCTTTGGGAAAAGAAGAAAAAGAAGAAGAAACTAACAAAAGCATGATGAATACTTGTATCACTTGGAGACTTGTATCACTTGGAGACCAAGTGTCATGGGCCAAGCCACAGGCAGGGTCTTCTGGGTCTGCAGAGAAAAATGATGGGAAGTCGAGAACTTTAGGCATGTTGGACCTGAATAAGAAAAGGCAGGTCAGTTTAAAAAAAAAAAAAAATTAAATTAATATATATATACTGTATACATCTCTGTAAACACCTTGTGTTTGGAGAGATGTCTTTTGCGGGGCAACTGGAGGGAGGTAGGGGCTGCAGCAGCCCCAGGTGCTAGCACACATCCTCCTACACCAGCTTCTCTGGAGCAAGAGCTGGCTTACTTTAAATGTTTACATACCACTGGGAGCTGGACTAGAAAAGGTAAGGAATGTTTGTGACTAAACTTGAGTTCCTGACTCTATTTCTTCCTGAGGCTCAAACTCTTTCTTGTTCTTGGGTTCTATGAGACATCACTATATCCTTATAATGGGTTTCTTTCTTTGCTTATACTACTTCCAGTTGGGTTTCTGACACCAGTGAAAATGGCATGGCAGAACCATCTAACCACCTCTCACTTTACAAGGGGGAGACGGAATCTTTATCAGCATTAACTGCCCAAGGCAGATTCCTGTGAAGTGAAGGTCAAGCTTATCTCTGTTGTTGTTGTTGTTGTTGTTGTTATGTGCCGTGGAGTCGGAACCGACTCATAGCGACCCTGTACAGGGTTTCCGAGGGTGTAAATCTTTACGGGAGTAGAAAGCCTCATCTTTCTATCTCTACCTCCAACTTATTCACCAGTTCTGACATTAGCTCTCCTCCCATGGAACTACTTTTCTCCTGGGTTCAGTAATTCTGTTGCAGTGGCCACACAGAACTCATAGACAATACTCGCAATTACTGAGTTTATTAGAGAAGTAACAGGATATAAATCATGACTAGGAAATGACTCAGGATATAATTCTTGATCCTGATAGCCTCTTGCTAGCAAGACCCATAGGCAAACCTCTTTCTGGCCCTTTCTTTCAACGCTCAGCCCCCTCAGGCTTCCTGTCAAGTGTTACAAAGTTCTTCAGCTCCACTGATAAGCAACCCCCTCCACCAGCAAGCTTCCTGCCTGATGGCACTCAGCTTTCTCACTCTTTAGGCCAGAAGCCCACCACACTATTTTACCCCTCTCTTCTGCTTCTGCTGCTGCTGTTTCTCTGCCACTGTGTCTCACCATCTCCAGTGTTAGAACACTCTGTCTCCTGGGTCTAGGAGGCATCAGTGGAAGCATCCCAAACCAAAAGGATGTGCTCTGCTCCCTACTCTTCTTGATAGAGTGGTCACTCCTGTCCACCTCTGGAATGATTCATTACTATTTCCCCCACTATTGTTACTGAATGCTGGCCCATGGGGAAGAAGTTTTATCCTATTCAGTTGAAATAATTAGCACAATACAGTGTATTCTGTTTTACAAAGTTAACTTACTATGTTTTTGCTAATGCTTTTTTCAAAGTATGTCTTTCCTTCTGATCAATCTACCATTTCTTTTATGAGATGATAGTAATATTAGATATATTCATTATTTTTTAAATTTTGCTTGGAATAATTAAAAGTTAACAACTTTGTGTCCATTTTATTTGGGGGGAAACTGATTGGTGGGAAAATTGGAATAGATATTTCAATATCCAAATAGTGCATTTTAAACCTAGCAGGATAGCAAAAGAAACTCTTCCCTCATGAGGGTTCTATACAACTTACTTGCATGGTCTCACCCCGACAAGATTTCCATGTATCTTGTATATATTATTAGCAAGCTATCCAATACTATTGGTGAGCCACAAACACCTCATTTGTATAGCCCCAGCCAATCATTGTCTAGGAGTTACAGCATCATAATGAGAAAGGTCATAGAAAAGGGATCCATCACGTTGCACACCCTGACCTCCCTAGTCACCCACAGAACCCATAACTGTAGAGACTGAATACAAAGTCAAAGTTTTTTCCTTCAAATTTTTATTTTCTAAGTTCTTTGGGAAAAGAAAAGTGACTGCCCTACAGAATGACTCCTGGCTCACCTTCTGTCACTGAGCATTACTAGCTGTGCCACCTGTATCTGTTTAGACTCAGTTCGCTTTTGGGCAGCCCTTTTATTCGGTAGCATAAAATTGTGAAGTACTGTAGCCTTATAGACTGGGTCCTAATCCCTAGTCCTGGTGTGGCGCCATACGATAATCCACCTCACTGTCAGTTTGAACTGAAAGAACGGCAATTCAAACTCACCAGCATTCCTTGGAAACTCTACAGAGTCACTATGAGTCAGAACCAACTTGACAGCGCTAAAAAACAACGACAATCCCATTTAGGAGTCCTGTGTGGTACTGTAGGTTAATGCGCTGGACTGCAAAATTGGTTTGAACTTCAAGGACAGCAGTTCAAGTTCACCAGCTGCTCCTCGGAAACCCTATGCAGGGTCACTTTGGGTCAGAACAGACTCAACAGCACTTAACAGAAACAACAATAACTGAGTGTCTTTTCAGATCATTACTGGCTATTTATTTGGACTAATGCCTGCTCAAATCCTTTGCCTATTTTTAAAATTGAGTTACAAGACTTTTTTTTATTGCTGAGTTCTATAGGATGTAAATTAGGATTCAATTTCATTTTTTGGTGACTATTCAGTTGTCCCAGAACTATTTGTTGAAAAAAAAAAAAAAAAAAAAAAAAACCCTGTTATTTCCCTTTACAACTGCTTTGCATTTTGTTAAAACTCAAAGGACCGAAAATGCAACAATTTATCTCTGGACACTGAAGAAGATCCCATTGATCTGTATGTTTATCTTTATGTGAGTCCTACACTATCTTGCCAACACTCGTCTGTCAGTTTGTTGTACTGTGGTGGCTTGTGAGTTGCTGTGATTTTGGGAGCTATGCCACCGGTATTTTAAATACCAGCAGTGTCACCCATGGTGGACAGGTTTCAGATGAGCTTCCAGACGAAGACAACTAGGAAGAAGGAGTGACAAACTACTTCTGACTATTTAGTCACTGAAAACATTATGAATAGCAGAAAAGCACTGTCAGATATAGTGCCAGAAAATGAGCCCCTCAGCTTGGAAGCCACTCAAAATGCAACTGGGGAAGAGCTGCCTCCTCAAAGTAGAGTTGACCATGATAACACGAATGGAGTAAAGCCCATGGGAGAAAAGTCCACGGGACTTTCATTTGCTGATGGGGCACAACTCAAAATGAAGAGAAACAGCTGTAAACATCCACTGATAATTGGAACATAGAATGTAAGAAGTATGAATCTAGGAAAATTGTAAATTGTCAAAAATGAAATGGAACGCATAAACATCCATATCTTAGGCATTAGTGAGCTGAAATTGACTGGTGTTGGCCATTTTGAATCTGACGACCACATGCTTTACTATATCGGGAATGACAAATTGAAGAGGAATGGTGTTGTATTCATTGTCAAAAAGAGCATATCCAGATCAGTCATGAGGTACAATGCTGTCTGTGATACAATAATATCCATGCGCCTACAGGGAAGCCCAGTTAATACCACTATTATTCAAATTTACATACCAACCACTAAAGCCAGTGAGGATGAAATAGAAGAATTCTACCAACTTCTTCAATCTGAAATTGATCAAACATGCAATCAAGATGTATTGATCATTACCAGTGATTGGAATGCAAAGGTTGGGAGCAAAGAGGAAGAATCAGTAGTTGAAAAATATGGCTTTGGTGATAGAAATGATGCTGGAGATTGCATGATAGAATTCTGCAAAACCAATGATTTGTTTATTTCAAATACATTCTTTAGATATCATAAGAGACAACTATACACATGGAGCTCACAAGATGGAATACATAGAAATCAAACTGACTACATCTGCCGAAAGAGACGATGGAAAAGCTCCATATCATCAGTCAAAACAAGGCCTGGGGCAGATTGTGGAACAAACCATCAATTGCTCATATGTAATTTCATACTGAAGCTGAAGAAAATGAAAAGAAGTCCATGAGAGCCAAAATATGACCTTGAATTTATCCCACCTGAATTTAGAGATCATCTGAAGAGCAGATTTGATACAGTAAACACTAAAGATCTAAAACAGGAGAGTTGTGGGATGACATCAAGAACATCATACATGAAGAAAGCAAAAAATCATTGAGAAGACAAGAAAGAAGGAAAAGGTCAAAATGGATGTCAGAAGAGACACTGAAACTTGCTCTCCAATGTAGAAATGCTAAAGCTAATGGAAGGAATGAGGAGGTTGAAGAGCTGAACAGAAAATTTCAAAGATCAGCTCGAGAAGATACAGCCAGATTTTAATACAAAAGATGGAAAGATCTGGAGTCAGGAAACCAAAAAGGAAGAACAAGCCCAGCCTTTCTCAAGCTGGGGGAACTGAAGAAAAAATTCAAGCCTCAACCTTCATTATTGACGGATTCTCTGGACAAATTATGGAATTATGCAGAAAGTATCAAAAGAAGATGGAAGGAATACACACAGTCACTGTACCAAAAGGAAATGGTTAATGCTCAACCATTTCACGAGGTAGCATATGATCAAGAGCCAACGATACTGAAGGAAGAAGTTCAAGAGGCATTGAAGAAATTGGCAAAGAACAAGGTACCAGGAAGTGATGGAATACAAATTAAAATCTTTCAAGAAATTGAGGAGGCACTCATCTATGCCAAGACATTTGGAAGACAATTATCTGACCAACTGATTGGAAGAGAGCCATATTTGTGCCCATTCCAAAGAGAGGTGACCCAACGGAATGCAGAAATCATAGGGCAATATCTTTGATATCCCATGTGAATAAAGTTTTACTAAAGGTAATACAGGAACAGCTGCAAGCATACATTGACAAAGAACTTCCAAAGGTTCAAGCCAGATTCAGAAGAGGCCATGGAACGAGGGATATCATTGCTGATGTCTGATGGATCTTGGCAGAGAGCAAAGGATATCAGAAAGATGTTTATTGACTACACAAAGGCTTTCAATTGTGTGGATCATGACAAGCTATGGACAACATTGCGAATATGAGTATTCCAGAACACTTAATTGTGCTCTTGAGGAATCTGTACATGGACCATGAGGCAGTTATTTGAACAGAACATGAGAAGATGGAATGGTTTAAAATTAAGAAAGGTGTGCAATAGGGTTGTATTCTTTCACAGTACTTATTCAATTTATATGCTGAGCAAATACTTTGAGAAGCTGGGTTATATGAAGAAAAACATGGCATCAGGATTGGACAAAGACTCACTAACAACCTGCGATAAGCAGATGAGAGATACAACCTTGCTTGCTAAAAGTGAAGAGGACTTAAAGTATTTACTGATGAAGATCAAAGAGCACAGCCTTCGGTATGGATTGCATCTCAACGTAAAAAAACAAGAATCCTCACCACTGGCCTGATAAACAACATTCTTATCAATGGAGACAATATTGAAGTTGTCAAGGACTTCATTCTCCTTGGATCAACTATCAACACTAATGGAAGCAACAGTCAAGGAATCAAATGACGTGTTGCATTGGGCAAATCTTCTGCACAAGACCTTTTGAAAGTGTTGAAGAGCAAAGATGTCAGCTTGAGGACTAAGGTGCACCTGACCCAAGCCATGGTATTTTCAATAATCTTATATGGATGCGAAATCTGGACAGTGAATAAGGAGGAAGACCATAGAAGAATTGATGCTTTTCAATTATGGTGTTGGAGGAGAATACTGAAAGTGCCATGGTCTACCAAAAGAACCAATAGATCCATTTTGAAAGAAGTGCAGCCAGAGTGCTCCTTGGAGGCCAAGATAGCCAAACTTTGTCTCTCATACTTCAGACATATCATCAGGAGGGACCATTCAGTGGAGAATGATATCATGTTTGGTAAGGTGGAGGGTCATAGAAAAAGAGGAAGACTCCTAGCGAGATGGATTGGCAAAATGGCAGCATCAGTGGGCTCAAGCGTGGCAACAATTGTCAGGTTTGCCCAGGACCGGGCAGTGTTTCATTCTGTTGTGCATAGGGTTGCTATGAGTTGGTACTGACTTGATGGCACCTAACAACAACAACACCCTACCAAGATTTAGTCATACACTGTACTATTTACATGAATCATGGCAAAAGCATAAACTGGTAGAATTTCACTGGGAATTAAAGATAGAGCATCTGTCTAAGCAGAATCTATAACTTAAAAAAACTACTACTAAAGTAATTCCAGAGTAATACATTGCCCTGGTAGCATAGCAAGTGTGAATTGGGCTGCTAACTGCAAGGTCAGCAGTTCAAATCTACCAATTTCTCTGTGGGAGAAATATGAGGATTTCTTCTCCCATGAATACTTACAGCCTTGGAAACCTTATCTGGGTTCACTGAGTTGGAACTGACTCCACAGCACACAACCAACCACCAATATACTGCCCACGCTTGCTTTCTCTTGAAAGGAAAGAAAAATGAGGTTATTTTCCGCCTTAAAAGCCTACCTATCACTAAAACATACACTTTTTTTTTTCAAATCCACTTTTTTTATTACATTTTGGAGTTCTGGTATGGTGCCATAGGAGAATCTCTCGACCTCAAGGTGGTTTGGAACCACAAGGTCAGTGATTCAAATGCACCAGCTGCTCCTCAGAAACCCTATACAGAGTCGCTATGAGTCGGAACAGACTCAGAGGCACAAAACAACAACAAAAGTTGCACACAAATGTTCATAACATTATTATTTGTAACAGTCAAAAAGTGCAAACAGCTCAAATGTCTATCATTATTGAGTGAATCAGAAAATAATATGGTATATCCATATAATAGAATATGACTTGGCAGTAACAAGGAGTGAAGTATTGTATGGATGAACACTGAAAATATGTTAAGTAACAAAAGCCAGTCACATGTTGTATGATTCCATTTAGTCAAAATGTCCAGCATACATGACTCCATATAGGCAGAAGATTGGAGGTGACAAGGATTGGGAGAAGAGAAAAGGGGAGTGACTGCTAATGGATAATTAGGGTTTCTTTACGGGGTGAGGAACGTAATCTGGAACTAGGGGATAATTGTTGCAAAACTTTATTAGTATAATAAAAGATATTGAATTGTTCACCAAAGATGTGTATGTAATGCTAAGTAAGTTAAGTCCCAACAAAGATGTTAAAAAATCAAGTAATGTGAGTTCGGCAGTCAGGAAACATGACGTGACCGACGGTTACTGGGAGTTTGTACTCTCTGTTGCTTCCATGTTCTCTCAGAACCTCCATGTTCGCCCTCACCATCTCTGTGGGCGCCCTGTTCTTCCTGCACATCTTCGATCAAAGCATGGACACGATCTACGAGCACATCAACGACGGGAAGCTGTGGAAACACATCAAGCACAAGTGCTAGCAATAAGAGTAGCTTCTCGGAAGGCCTCATCCAGGTGAGAAGGACCAGGTCCACCCTCGGCTGTCCAAAGCCAAGGCCTCAACTTGAAGATGATGTTCAAGTTACTCTTCACAGACCACCTTTACTTGCTGGCGAAATGGCTTTCCCTAATAAACTCTTAACTTCTGCTGTGTTTGAAGAATGTTCAGTCAAAATCATCAAGAAATAAATGTAAATTATTTTTTGGGGAAAAAAATCAAGTAATAAAAGTGGGCACAGGACATGAACAGACATTTCACCAAGGAAGATATCCAGGCAGCCAACAAATATATGAAGAAATGTTCACTATCATTAGCCATTGTTGTTAAGTGCAGTGGAGTCTGTTCCCACTCATAGCGACTCTGTACAGGGTTTTGGAGGCTGTAAATCTTTACGGGAGCAGAAAGCCTCATCATTCTGTTTTGAACTGCTGACCTGAGGTTAACAGCCCGATTCATAACATGCTACCAGAGCTCCTTATCATTGGCCATTAGAGAGATGCAAATCACAACAACAAGGAGATATCTCATTCCAACATTAACAGCAAAGTTTTTAAAAACTGAAAACAACAATTGCTGGCAAAGGTATGGAGAGACGAGGACCCTCACACATTGCTGGTAGGACTATAAATGTTTTAACTTTTCTGGAGAAAGTTGGAAATAGAAATATCTTATAATCCAGCAATTCCTCTACTTAGTATAGATCCTCAAGAAATACGAGCCAGGACATGAGTAAATATATTCACAACAATGTTCATTGCAGCACTATTCACAATTCCAAAAAGATGGAGACAGCCTGACTGCCCAACAATGGAGAGATGGATAAACAAACTTTGGTACATACACACAATTAAATGCTATGCAACTTTGAAGAATAACAATGAATATGTGACATACCTCATAACTTGGATAAACCTGGAGGATATTATGCTGAATGAAATTAGTCAATCACAAAGGGACAAATATTATATGAGACCATTATTTTGAAATTTTAAGATAAGCTTTTCAGACTAAAAGAAATATTCTTTGATGGTTTGCATCAAATGGATAGGAGGGAAGATCAAGTAATTCACTGGTTAGAGGGTAGACATATGTTGTTAGCTCAGATGATGGGGATGGCAATATACAAGAAGGAGAAGAGCAATATACAATAAGGGAGTGGGTGGCAGAAGAGCAATGAAGACAGGTAAAGACAGGGAGGTAATGCATGGGCTAAACAGGACAGATATAAATACTGATGTATACACAACATTGGAACAACTGTTCTGTTTGTAGATACATGGATTGAGACATAGGCTGAAAATGGGTGACAGTTTGAAAGAGAAAACAAAAAATCATTCTTTGATGGTTGCCAAGGGTCAGAGAGATGGGAGAGTAGTCTCAGGTGGCAAGAAGGATAATGTATAAGAAGAGGGAGGTTGGCAGAAGAATGTTGAAAACAAACAAAGACAAAGGGAGACACACAAGGGCTAAAGGGGATAGAAGTCAAAAGTGTTATAATTTCAACCTTGAAACAACAATCTTCTGCAGGTAAATACATGGATAGAGATACATGCTGGATGGCTATTGGAGGAAGAGTGGAATTCAAATTTTTTTTTATCCTACAGATGGAGGATATTGGTAAATGAGTATTTACGTTTCCTGCAAACACAATTTTTTAAATTTGGAAGAGCGTACAGCAGACAAAATGATGAAAATTTCTTGGATATTATCAAACATATTATAACACTGAGTAGTTGAGCCTGGGAGCTCAAGACCATAGTCTCAGGGGACACCACCGTAGTCAATTGGGCTAACATAGTCCACAAAGATAATGTTCTATGAAGGTGAGTCAAAAATTATCCATACTCTGACTGTAGAATTTACTTTAACCGATTTTTAGAAAGGATAAATGCATCATCTTTTGACGAAATCTCCTTGCTTTTCAATACACTTTGTCCATCTGTCAACAAGTTTCTGTATTCTCTTATTAAAAAATATTTTAGACTGAGTTGTCTTCACTTCTTCATCAGAGGTGAATCTTCATCCTTGACGGGATGCTTTCAGAGGACCAAACAGGTGAAAGTCCGATGGAGCAAGATCAGGACTATAAGGAGGATACTTTAATACCTCAAAATGAAGTTTTTGCAGAATGTCACCATGGGCAGAGGTGTGAGGACAAGCATTGTCGTGCAAGATCACAAAGCCCATGGGTAGCAGTCCTCTGCATTTAATCCTAAATTTAGGCTTCAGCTCTTCAATGAACATTTCACTGTAAGGAACACTATTGTTTGTTGCACTTTTTCCTGGTAGTGTTCTAATACTGGCCCTTGAGAGTCCCAGAAAACTGTAAGCATCAATTTTCCAAGTAGGATTATTTCATAGGCAGAGGCATGACTGATTTAAAAATTATTTGCTACATAATTCACTGTCACTCATCTATCCGACAGAATCATTTCATGTGCATGTGCAATGTTGTCACCAATCATGGACATGGATGGAGATTTTAATATTATCAGAATGTGGGTAATTTTTGGCTCACCCTTGTTATCCTACTTTGGTGAGAAGCATCTGGAATATTAAAAGCTCATGGGCAAGTATCTAAGATGTAGCTATTGGTCTCTCCAAGTGCAGAAGAAAGAACAGTGGTGAACATTGAAGATGCTTATAATGGACTAATTGAACATAGGAACATTGGTCTCCACAACCCTGAGACCAAAATAACTAAATGGTACCCATCTGCCCTGAAAGGGATCACATTAGAGGATGCCATGTAAATTAGGAGACTATGTGGAACAAAATTCAAAATTATTTTTTAAAGAAAGAAAAAGACAAAGCTTACTGGTCAGAAAGAGACTAGGAATGGAGACTAGGCCTTGACCTTGTAGCTTAACTTTAAGGAAGCTACAAAGGAATTTACCCTTGTAGCTTTAACTTTCAGCCAAGCAGTAGATAGGCACATAGGGGAAACAACAACACTAGTAAGGTATGCTTACTATGAATGATGGAACAGTCTATCATTCAAAACCAAAAGGGCAACATGTACCTAAATACAGAGTTGAAAAGGAATGGGAGGGTTGTTGGAATGGAAATAGGAACCACAGGAGGAAGCTGAGTAACTATTATTCCATGGAGGGGATTTAAATCATTGAGATGATGCAGGGTATATTATTTGTTGGATGTAAAACTGAGGATCTTGTCTGTAAACCTTCACTCAATTCACAATAAAAATATTTTAATAAATAAATAATCAAATTATAGAAAAATAAATAATTTGGTGTATTGCTGCAAGATGAGCATCAGACTGCTAACCCTCCAGCCATTCTTCATAAATCCTCAGAAAGACGACAGCATACAATAACAACAACAACATACACCTAAATAGGCATGTGAATGTCCAAGTGGTATAGTGAGTGAGTTACGAGTTGGGCTACGAACCATAAGCTCAGTGATGTGAATCCACTAGCTGAGCTGTGGGAGAAGGATGAGGTTTATACAGGGTTGAAACTGACTCAACGGCACCTAACAATGACCGCAACAATACACTTAATTATGTGAATTAAGAGATTATTTCCTCTGCAACATGGTTAACATGTATATGTTTACAGAATCTGTTTGAACCTGGTTTTAATTCAGGACTGAAGATAATTATATGAAAGACCATCCTAGTTTTCCTTGGCAAACGGAGTTACCCCCTGAAATGTTCCTGTTGTTGTGGTGGTGACATCAAGTCGGTACTGACTCTTAGCAACCCTATGTACAACAGAATGAAACACTGTCTAGTCCTGGGCCAACCTAACTATTGTTGGCAATGCTTGAGCCCATTGATGCTGCCATTTTGTTAATCCATCTCATTGGAGGTATTCCTCTATTTCTCTGATCCTCCACCTTACGAAACATGATATCCTTCTCCAGTGACTGATCCCTCCTGACAATATGTCCAAAG
>NW_006408751.1:4404379-4406156 GCF_000296735.1 Chrysochloris asiatica
TTTGGAATGGGCACAAATATGGATCTCTCCCAATCAGTCGGTCAGATAGTTGTCTTCAAATGTCTTGGCATAGATGAGTGAGTACCTCTAGTGCCGCCTCACTTTCTTGAAAGATTTTAATTTATATTCCATCAATTCCTTGTGCCTTGTTCTTTGCCAATTTCTTCAATGCCCCTTGGACTTCTTCCTTCAGTATCATTGGCTCTTGATCATATGCTACCTCTTAAAATGGTTGACCATCAACTATTTCCTTTTGGTACAGTGACTCTGTGTATGCCTTCCAACTTCTCTTGATGCTTTCTGCATCATTCAATAATTTGCCCATATAATCCTTCAATAATGAAAGTGGAAGCTTGAATTTTTTCTTCAGTTCCCCTAGCTTGAGAAATACTGAGCATGTTCTTCCTTTTTGGTTTTCCAACTCCAGAGATTTGCACATTTTGTTGTAATATTTGACTTTGTCTTCTCGGGTTGACCTTTGAAATATTCTTTTCAGCTCTTTTACCTCCTCATTTCTTCTATTTGCTTTAGCATCTCTAAGCTGGGAGCAAGTTCCTAGGTGGCGCAAATGGTCAAGGCACTCAGCTTCTAACTAAAAGACTGGAAATCCAGAGACACCTTAGGAAAAAAAAGCCTTGAAATCTACTTCCAGGAAAATAAAGTATTAGCCATCAAAAACCCTCTATAGCACAGCTGTATGCTGATACACATGGTGTCGCCATGAATTGGAACCAACTCGACAACAACTGGTGGTTATGATCTCTTATTCAAAGAGAAAGCCCCAAATAAAGTCAAAGCCAAGGACTTGGTTGCAAACCAGAAGCTGGCTGGCTGAATGCTTATTATGAATTTCACAATAAATGCATTGTTAGGGAGTTATTAAAAATTGTTTAATTGGTTTCTTCCATTATGATATTTGGAGAAGAGTTAAAGGAACTAGATCTATTAGGTCTCGATAGGATTTAAAGGTCCTGGTGTGGATAAGCACTGACCCGCTAACCAAAAAGGTTGACAATTCAAACCCACCATTCTCTCCTCAGAAACCCAATACAGGGTCACTGTGGATTGGAACCGACTCGATGGCACTTAACAACAACATAAGGAAGTCCATAGAAGAATACGATGCATCTAAGTTATAGTGCTGGAGAAGAATATTGAAAGTGCCATGGACTGCCAGAAAAAAAAGTTAATCTGTCTTGGAAGAATTTCCTTAGAAGTAAGGACACTGAGACTTTGGACATCAAAGGATGGATCAAAGGATGGATCAGTCACTGGAGAAGGACATCATGCTTAGAAAAATGGAGGGTCAGAAAAAAAAAAAAAAGAAGAAGACACCCCCACCCCACCCCTAACAAGATGGATTGACACAATGGCAGCAACAATGGACTCAAAGGTTAATGATCAGCGGATGGTACAGGACCAGGCAGTGTTTCATTCTTTTGTGCATAGTGTTGCTAGGCATCAGAAACAACCAATTGGCACCTAACAGCAACAACATATTTGAGGGACTCTGTTATGGAAGAGGGATTAAACTTCCTCTGTTTGATTCCAGGATGAAGAAGAAGAAACAAGAGGAAGCAAACTTTGGCTTAATAAACAGAACTTCTTATTAAGTACACTGCCTTGGAAAGTATGAATCTCCTGCCATTGAAGATAGTCAAGTACAAGACAGGAAGAACACTCTTAGAGGCACCTTGTGAACAGATTTATGTTTCATTTAGAAATTTCTTTTTTAATTTTAAGAATCTGATTCTACTATTCAGTAGTGTGTTTTTTT
>NW_006408751.1:4407231-4407796 GCF_000296735.1 Chrysochloris asiatica
CAGAAGTCTATTGAACATTGTAGGGCTTAGCTCACTGCTTCAGTGCTGTTTTTCCCTCACTTCCCCTTATCGGTGTCGAGTTTCAATAGTGTGTTTTGAGAGCCCTAGCCCACATTATATTTTAATGACCATGGTTCTAAGCCACCTGTATTACCCTGTTCTCTATCCCTCCTGCCTAAGCATCCTGCCAATTTCTTTCTGACTTCTTGAAGACTTAGGATACAAAGCACTGTAATCAGTCTTCTTCCAGTAACTGATCCATTGCACATGGACAGAAATCCTGTGAATAGTCATTGCAGAAAGGCCATCCTTCAGAGTGATGTTGTCATATGTTTGGGCTCATATTTATGGGAGAACTAAATACAATGAATGGTTCAGAATACTGCAGCAAATATTGATAACTCTGTCTGTTTAATGATGTTTCAGAGAGAACAACCTGTTAAGAGATGGAGGGTGACAGAATGGATAAAAAAACAAGATCCTTCAATATGCTGCCTGCAAGAGACACATCTCACACACAGGGACAAAAACAGATTAAAAGTTAAAGGATGGAAAAAAATATACC
>NW_006408751.1:4418022-4419269 GCF_000296735.1 Chrysochloris asiatica
ATGATGCATGGAGGGGATTGGAACCATGGCAATGTAATGATATGCGATGGAATGAAAACTAGAGTTCTCTCATGTAAACTATCATATAATTCACAATAAAATATTGAGAAAAAAAAATGCACCTCTATTAAGTGCCATGGGGTCCTTATGGATAAGCTATGGACTGCTAACCCCAAGGGCAGCTGTTCAAACTCACCAGCCACTCCTCAGAAACCCTATACAGGGTCATTTTGAGTTGGAACCAGTTGGATTACTCTTAATAACAGGATGACTGAGCTCCAATTATTTTATCTGTCTGTAAGTGATTTGTGTTAAAAGATTTAGTTCATGGGAGAGAGAATCTAGTTGACTCAAATCAGTTAGTTGCCATCCCTCAATTAAGGACCAAGACCACATACAAAGTAAAGGAGACTACCCACACATAAATCTAGAATTGCTAACAAACAAATGAAAAATTGGGGAGCGTCATGGCTCTGTGGGATAAACACTGGACTGTGTGCAAACCACAGGGTTAGTGGTGAGAGAGAGAAAAAAAAGGCTTTCTGCTCCCCAAAAGATTTACAGCTTCGGAAGTACCATACAGAGTCACTATGAGTTGGAACCAACTCAATGGCACTTGACAACAACAACAAGGGGAAATTTTAATACTAAGAATCCAAAAAAGGACTGGATGCTACAAAATCATTCTATCTATGAGGTTTCTTTGTATGATACCTCTAGTCTTGATCAACCACCAACTCTCACAGAAGCAGCAGCCAAGAAATCAAATGATGTGTTACATTAGGCAAATCTGCTGCACAAGACCTCTTTAAAGTGTTAAAGAGCAAAGATGTCAGCTTGAGAACTAAGGTGTGCCTGACCCAAGCCATGGTATTTTCAATAACCTCATATGCATGTTTTTGGAGTCCTGCTGTGGCACTGTAGATTAATGTGCTGGACTGCAAAGTTGGTTTGATCCTCAAGGTGGGCAGTTCAAGCTCACCAGCTGCTCCATGGAAACCTTATGCAGGGTAGCTATGGGTCTGAACCGACTGGGTGGCACTCAACAACAACAACAATATGCATGTTTAAGTTGGACAGTGAATAAGGAAGACTGTAGAAGAAATGACACTTATGAGTTAAGATGTTGAAGGAGTATATTAAAAGTAACATGGACTGACAAAAGAACAAACAGATCTCTGTTGGAAGAAGTACAGCCAGAATGCTCCTTATAAGCCAGGATAGCCAGACTTCATCTCTCATATTTC
>NW_006408751.1:4420029-4422150 GCF_000296735.1 Chrysochloris asiatica
TACCTCACTTCAATAATGAACAGAACTACTAGGCAGGAAATCAACAAGGAAATAGAAGATTTGATCAGTATTTTAAAATCAGTCATAAGGATGGTACAGGACAGGGTAGTGTTTTGTTCTGTTGTAAATTGGGGTCACTATGAGAATCGAATTGGTGACACCTAACAACAGCACATAAACCAACTAGACCTAACAGTTGTCTTTAAAACTCTCTACAGCAGATTATACATGCTTTTCAAATGCTCGTTCTCCAGGATACACCATTTGCTCGGTCATAAAACAAACTTCATTAAATTTAAAGGGAGAGATATAATGCAAAGTTTATTCTTTGACCTCTGCAATGAAATTAGAAATAAATAAGAGAAATTTTGGAAACTCACAAATATGTGGAAATGAAACCAAACCCTCCTAAATAACCAATGGTCAAAGAAGAAATTGAAATAAAAATTAGAAAATATATTGAGATGAATGGAAAAGATGATAGCACGAATCAAGACTCACTGGGATGTAGCTAAAGCAGTGCTAAGAGGGAAATTTATAGCTGTAAATGCCTATATTCAGAAAAAGAGAAAATTCTCAAATCAATAACCTACACTTTCATCTTAAGACGGATAAAGAAGAGAAAACTAAACCTAAAGCAAGCAGAAAGACAGAAATAATAAAGATTAGAGCAAGAATTCATGAATTATAGAATAAAAAAATAGAGAAAATCAATGAGACCAAAAACTGGTTCTTAGAAAAGATCAAAAATATTGTCAAACTTTTAGCTAGATTGACCAAAAAAAAAATAAGACAAAAGAATAAAAATCTATAAGTGAAGGAAAGGAAATTTAATCAGATAACTGTTTTCAGTTGTTATTAGGATTAAAAATGGTAACAGCTGAGTAAATATAAGTGATACCTTATTTTTCCATTTCTTAATTTCATTAAAAGACAGACTATATAAATTAAATTTGTAATGTTGTATTGTAGGGTGTGTGGCATATTAGCTGTAAATTACTTGTATATAGCAACAATAGTACAAAGGATTGGATGGATATTGAATTATACTTAAAGTTCTTGCAGTATACATGGAGTGGTTAAATAAATATTAAGAATGAATATTGTAATCCCTAGAATAGCGACTAAAATATCCAACAGAGAGGTCTGGCTAAAAAGATAATGGAATACTAAAACATTTCTCAGTTAACCAAAATAATGAAAATGTATTAAAAGATTATTGATAACGTTATATTGTAAGCATCATGATCATCATTTAAAAGAAAAAGCTACATAAATGAATTCAGGTAGATTAACTATAATATACTGTAGAGGGCAGTGAGAGATCATTGATCTAAATCTCCCTTCTTTCCTATCTAACTGTGTGATTTTGGATGTATCTATCATTCAACCTCTCTGAATCTAATGGGGAGAACATTGAACTTCTGAAGTGACACTGTGTCATAAGCACTGGACTGCTAACAGCAAGGTCAGCAGTTCAAACTCTTCAGCAGGTCCTTGGAAACCCTTTACAGGGTTGCTGTGAGTCAGAACTGACTCTATGGCACTTAACAACAATAACATGGGGACATTAAGGAGTCCTGATGACACTGTAAGGTAAGCACATGACTATTAATCATAAGGTTGTCAGTTCAAACCCAACAACTGCTTTGCTGGCAAAAGATGATGCTTTCTGCTTCCATAAAGATTTATGGGATGACACTAAGAACATCACACAGGAATAAAGTAAAATATCATTAGAAAAACAGGAAAGAAAGACACAAATTGTTGCTATAAGAGACTCTGAAACTTATTGTAGAGATGCTAACATAAGTGGAAGAAATGAGGAAGTCGAAGAGATGAACAGAAAATTTCAAAGGGCATCTGAAGAAGACAAAATCAAGTATTACAATAAATTTGCAAAGACCTGGAGCAAGAAAATCAAAACACGTTCAGCATTTCTCAAGGTGAAAGAACTGAAGAAAAAATTCAAACCTTGTCTTGAAATACTAAAGGACTCCATGGGCAAAATATTGAATAGTGCAAAAAGCATTAAGAGAAGATGGAGTGTATACACAGTCACCGTGCCAAAAAGAAATGGTCGGTTTTCAAGAGGTAGCATATGAACAAGAACCAATAGTA
>NW_006408751.1:4423436-4442159 GCF_000296735.1 Chrysochloris asiatica
CACAGTCTTTAGTATGGTTTGCACCTCAATGTCAATAAAGCAAAATTCCTCACAACTGGATCAATACATAACATCATTATAAATAGAGAAAAGATTGAAGTTTTTAGCGTTCATTTTGGTAGGTAAAGTGGACAGTCAATTAAAAAGAGGAAGATCCACAATGAGATAGATCGGTACAGTGCCAGCAGTAACGTGCTGAAGCATAACAATTGTGAAAATGGCGCAGTACAGGGCAGTTTGCATAGGGTCTGTTGTGCATAACACAATCACTACGAGTCGGGGCAGATTCGATAGCGGCATCTAACAACGAAGATTTACAGCTGCAAACACTATACAGGATTGCTGTGAGTTGGAATCAACTTGATGGCAGCAGGTTTAGTTGGTTTTATGGGGATGTTATTAGAGTAAAGTGGAATCCTGGTGTGGCGCTGTGGATTAATGCGCCAGACTGCAAAGCCATTTGAACTGCAAGTAGGCGGTTCAAGTTCACCAGCTGCTCCTTGGAAATCCTATACAGGGTCGCTATTGTCGGAATCGGCTCGACGACACTTGACAACAACAACAACAACATAAGAATAAAGTAACAATTCATAAAACATTTACTGTTATGTAGAAGTACCTCAATAAGTATTTGGTAAATGGTGAATTAATGAGTTACTGAAAGAACACTCATAAAGGGTTTAATACAATGCCTGGTCCAGAGGAAATGCCTAGTCTGTATTGAATAGGATCATTTTTACTATGAACCAACAATTACAAGTTGTAGTTACTTGAATAAGACACCAGGTGGCAGGAGATAATAAAAATGATTATCAATTTATAAAGCTCTGTACATTAAAGGTAACTAGCAACAACACACTCTGCAAGAGACAATTGTGTAGAGATTTGTTCTTGAAAGGTTTTCAGGAGAATTTTCTAAGTAAATGCACAAATTTCAAATTGCCCTTATCAATTCACCTTCCCATAACAATTAAAATTCAATCTATCTGCATTTGCTTCTGTAAAGTAATAAGAAGCTAAGCACCACACTTAACATATGTAGTTTTGTTTTATCCTTAACTCTTTTATGAAGTAGATATAAATGCCAGACTGCCACATCTTTCTCCCATGGGTGTCCCATCTCTGCTTCTCTGTTGGCTTGTTTAATCTCTTTTATATTTCCAAAGAGATTGACTCAAGATACAGTAACCCTAATTAACATAACAAAGAAAACCCATTCCTAAAGAAGATTGTAAGTACAGGCATGTTGTTGCTGCTACTCATAGAATTTACAACACATTAAAAAAAAATAAATACATAATGTATAATTTTAAGAAGACATGTCTGCTGCAACTTGATTGGAATCCCATTTTTTCACTTGATAAGTATGTGACTTTTCTATATAGTCTCAGTTTTTATAAGCATCAGTTTTCTCACTAACTGGCATTCCCTGGGAGAAAGATGTGGTAGTCTGCTTCAGTAAGATTTATAACTATGGAAACACTATGGGATAGTTCTGCTTTGTCCTATACGGTTGCTATGAATGAGAATTGACTCAGTGATCATAAGGTGTATTCTTTCTCTTGCAGTTTGAGGGGAGACAATAAATAACCACCTTTTTTTCCCCTCCTAAGTTTAACACCAATAAATATGGCACAAAGGAGAGATAAATGGTAACCCAGGTTTATTACTGATAATGTTGTGTTTGAAAATACAGTTTGTATCCACGACCACATGAGCCTAACATCCTCCTCCCTTAATACAGAATTAAATTAACCAACTTGTGTAGTGAGTTAAACATTGGACTGCTAATCAAAAGATCAGCAGTTCAAACCCATCAGGTGCTCTGACCTCATAGTTAGCAGTCCAATGCTTATCCTACACACTCACATGAGAACTCCCTCATCACAACGGTAGCTATGTTTCAGTCCATTGTTGCAGTTCCTGTGTCAATCCATCTTGTTGAGGGCCTTACTCTTTTCTACCGACCCTGTACTTTACCAGGAATCCTGTAGGATAAGTGCTGTAGGATAAGCACAGGACTGCTAACTTCAAGGTTGGTGGTCCAAACACATCAGCCATGCTTCAGAAACGCTATACATGGTTGCTGTGAATCAGAACCAACTCAATGGCACTTAACAACAACAAATACTTTATCAAGCATGATGTACTTTTCCAGGATCTAGTCCCTTTTGATAGAGTGTTCAAAGTATGTGAGACAAAGACTCACCTTTTCAGTCATAAGGATCATCCGGTTCTTCACCAACAACATAATTAAAGTGCATTAACTTTTCTTTTTTTCATTGTCCAGCCTTTGAATATATGAACTGAAAATACCATGGCTTGCATTAGGCATACCTTAGTCATCAAGGTGACATATTTTTAAGATTTTAACAAGGTTTTTTGCAACAGATTTGCCCAATACAAAACATTGTTTGATTTCTTGACTGTTGCTTCCATAGGTACAGATTATCCACCCAAGTAAAATGAAATCCTTAAGAGCTTCAATATTCTTCCTATTTATCTTATTCATCAGATCTCACTTTCCTACTGTTGTGGCAACCTGAAGGCTATGTGTTTAAGTGTCCATTTCACAAGCGCTTGTGACATGGAAGATGCAGAGGGAACATTGATTAAGAAAGCGAGATTTGTTAACACAGCAAGCAACCTATACTGATCAATATGTCAAAGGTGGCATGACTAACTACTGTTTCATCAATTAAACATAGAGATACCTACACAGCATGGTGGCATGGTATCAATCCTTATTATACTTATTGACTGATTTGCATAGAGTCTTTATGAGTCGGAACCAACTAGACAGTGCCTAACAACAACAACAACAACTAATATATAATTACTAATTATAATAACAAAGTCATGGTGTGACACTGTAGGATAAGCACTGGACTGCAAACTGCAAAGTTGGTTGTTCAAGCCTACCAGCCATTCCTTGGAACCCTGTACATGGTTATTCTGAGTCAAACCCAATTGGTTGTTTGGTGGCTATGTGCCATGGAGTCAGTTCCGACTTTTAGCGACCCTGAATCAGACAATCATATGATTTACTATGCCAGCAACGACAAATTGAAGAGGACAATCATCAAAAAGAGCATTTCAGAGTCTAGCTTGAAGTACAATGCTATCTGTGGTAAGATAATATCCATATGCATACAAAGAAAACCAGTTAATACCTTTATTGAAATTTACATACCAGTCACTAAAGCAAGTGATGATGAAATTGAAGAATTCTACCAACTTCTTTAGTCTAAAATTGATCAAACATGCAATCAAGTTTCATCAATAATTTCTAGTGATTTTGTGAATGTGAAAAAGAGGAAGGATCTGTATTTGGAAAATATGGCCTTTGTGACAGAAACGATTCTAGAGATCGCATGACAGAATTTTGCCTGACCAAGAACTTCTTCATTAAAAATATATTTTTAAATAACCTAAAGGGTGACTGTACATGTGGACATCCCCAGATGGAATACAGAGAAATCAAATTGACCTCATCTGTAGGAAGAGACAATGAAGGGCTCAATATCATCAGCTAAAACAAGGTCAAGGACTGACTGCAGAACAGAGCATGAATTGCTCATATGTAAGTTCTGCTTGAAGCTGAAGACAATTAAAACAAGACAAGGAGAACCAAAATGTGAACTTAGATATATCCTACCTGAATTTAAAGACCAACGCAAAAACAGATTTGATGCATTAGACACAAATGAGTGAATACCAGATGAGTTGTGGAATGACATTAAGAGCATCAACATGAAGAAAGTTAAATCATTAAAAAGACAGAAAAAGAAAAAAAGAGCAAACTTGATATCAGAAGGGACTCTGAAACATGCTCTTCAATGTACAGAAGCTAAAGCAAATGGAAGAAATAATGAAGTAAAAGAGCTGAAAAGAAAATTTCAAAGGGTAGCTCAAGAAGACAAAGTCAAGCATTATAGTGAAATGTGCAAAGACCTGCAATTAGAAAACCAAATGGAAAAAACACGCTCAACATTTCTCAAGCTGAAAGAACTGAAGAACACATCTAAGTACCAACTTTCAATATTGAAGGATTCCATGGGCAAATACTGACTGACACAGGATGCATCAAAAGAAGATGGAAGGAATACACAGGGTCACCGAACCAAAAAGAATTTGTCAGTGTTCAACCATTTCCAGAGGTACCATATGATCAATGGTAATGAAGAAAGAAGTCCAAGCTACACTGAAAGCACTAACAAAAAACAAGATGCCAGGAATTAATGTAATACAAATACAAATGTTTCAACAAACTCAAGCAGAGCTTGAGGCACTCAGTTGTCTATGCTAAGAAATTTGGAAGACGGCTCTCTGACCAACTGATTGAAAGGGGTCCATATCTGTGCCCAATCCAATAGAATGCAAAAACCATTGACTGTTATCATGAATATCACATGCAAGTAAAATTTTGCTGAAGATAATTCAAAAGCTGTTGTGGTAATACATCAACAGGGAACTGCCAGAAATTCAAACAAGATTCAGAAGAGGATGTGGAATGAGGGAAATTATTGCTGACATCAGATGGATCTTGGCTGAAGGCAGAGAGTACCAGAAATATGTATTCTTGTGCTGTCTTGAAGATGCAAAGGCACTCAACTGTGTGGATCATAACAGATTATGATAACACTGAAAAGAATGTGAATCCGCAGAACGCTTGATTGTGCTTATGAGGAACCTGTACATAGACTATGAGGCAGTCATTGGAACAGAACAGGGGAAAGTGAATGGTTTAAAATCATGAAAGTTGTGTGCTAGGTATCACCCTTATTTAATCTGTATACTGAGCAAATAACCTGAGAATCTAGATTATATGAAGAAGAACATGGCATTATGATTGCAGGAAGACTCATCAACAACCTGTGATATGCAGATGATACAATCTTGCTTGCTGAAAGAGATGAAGATTTGAAGTACTATCATCTTCAGTGTGGATTGCACCTCAGTATAAATAAAACAAAAATCCTCACTACTGGATCAATAAATAACATCATGATAAGTGGAGGAAAGATGTAAATTACCCAAAGATTTCATTTTGCTTGAATTCACGATAAATGCTCATGGAAGCAGAAGACAAGAAATCAAACTATGTGTTGCATTAAGCAAATCTGTTATGAAAGACCTCTTTAAAATGCTAATGAGCAAAGATATCACTTTGGGAACTAAGGTGCTCTTGACCTAAGCCATTGTATTTTCAGTCATCTCTTATGCATATTAAAGTTGGACAATGCATAGAAGAATCTATGCATTTGAATTAATAGCATTGGAGAACATTGAAAGTACCATGGACTGTTGGAAGAACAAACAAATCTATCTTGGAAGAAGTACAGCCAGAATGCTCCTTGGAAGCAAGAATGGTGAGACTTCTTCTCTTGTACTTTAGACATGTTGTCAAGAGGGAGCAGCCCCTAAAGAAGGACATTATGTTTGGTAAAGTGGAGGGTCATTGAAAAAGAGGAAGAACCACAAGATAAATTGACACAGTGACAACAACCATGGGCTCAAACATATCACAATTGTGAAGATGGTGCAAGACTGGATAGTGTTCTGTTGCATTGCACACAGGATTGCTGTGAGTTGGAACTGATACATTGGAACCTAACAACAACAATATACATCTATATGTGAGGGAGTATTTTTAAGTTTGTGGAAAATTCAATTATCTTTTCATTCCATTTTTCATTAACTTTTTGAAGCCCTCTTGTATGTATTGTTGTTGTTGAGTGCCATTGAGTCAGTTTCCACTCATAGCAACCCTATATAGGGTTTCCACGAAGCAGCTGGTGGGTTTGAACTGTAGACCTTGTGATTGTGCTAATCCTACAGCGCCACATCAGAAGTCCTTTGAGTATGTATCTTGTATGTATATTATGTTTATATATACATAATAATGATCCAGACAGGGTAGAAATTATGCTAACAGTCCTTGAAATTACCCCTATTTTCCTGGAATGAGAAGGAAGCAATGCAACACTTTTCTACTAGCCCAGGGATGAGTGCTCTTATCCTTTCTTTTCTTCCTTCTGGATTTTCTGTTCCTCTAGAAATTCTTCTTCCAGTGTACAGTGAATCCCAGATTTGTGATGGAGTTCTGCTCTGCCAACTCTGTTGTAAGTTCAGACATAAGTTGAATACCTCAATTTTTTTTTTATTATTGACTTTTATTGTTAATTTCTTTATAAGTTCATTCTTCATTTGTCTTTGTGAGTTGGAACCATTGCATATACTACATAATATATGTATGTATATATATATAGTTGTTGTTAAGTGTAGTCTAGTCATTTTCTACTCATAGTGAACCTGTGTATGGTTTCCAAGGATCAGCTGCTAGGTTTGAATCACTGACCTGGAATGCAAGGTTGGAAACAAAGAGGAAGAATCAGTCACTGGAACAGATGGCTTTAGTGGTAGAAACAATGCTGGAAATTTCATGGTAGAATTTTGCAAGACCAGTGACCTCTTCATTGCAAATACCTTTTTTAAATAACATATAGTATTACTATAATTATGGACTTTATCAGATGAACACACAGAAATCAAACTGAGCACATCTGTGGAAAGAGATGGTGGAAAAACTCCATATCATCAATCCAAACAAGGCCAGGGACAGACTGTGAACCAGAACATCAGTTGCTCATATGCAACTTCAGGCTGAAGCTGAAAAAAATTAAAACAAGTTCACAAGAGCCAAATTATGACCTTCACCACATCCCAACTGAATTTACAGGTTATTTCAAGAACAGATTTGATGAATTAGGCACAGATGACCGAAGACCAGAAGATCTGTGAGATGACATCAAGAACATTATACAGAAAGAAAGCAAAAGGTCATTAAGAAGACAAGAAAGTAGGAAGACATCAAAATGGAGGCACTGAACATCAGCCATAGGAGCCGCTGGAATTTACTTTCCAGAATAGAAATGCTAAAGCAAATTAAAGAAATGAGGAAGTAAAAAACTGAATAGAATATTTCAAGGGCAGCTCAAGAAGACAAAATCAAATATTATAATGAAATGTACAAAGATCTATAGTTAGAAAACCAAAAGGGAAGAACACGCTTGGCGCTTCGCAAGCTAAAAGAACTGAAAAAAATAAATTCAAGCCTCGACTTGCAATATTGAAGGATTCTGTGGGCAAAGTAAGGAGCTCTGGTAGTGGAGTGGGCAAAATATCGAATGATGCAGAAAGCATCAAAAGAAGATGGATGGAATTCACAGAGTCCCTGTATCAAAAAGAAATGGTTGATGTTCAGCCATTTCAAGAAATAGCATGTGATCAAAAGCCAATGATATTAAAGGAAGAAGTCCAAGGTGTATTAAAGGCATTGGCAAAAAACAAGGAACTTGGAATTGACAGAATACAAATTGAAATCTTTCAACAAACTGATGCGGCGTTGGAGACATTCATTCATCTATGCCAAGAAATTTGGAAGACAACTATCTGTCTAAGTGATTGGAAGGGATCCATAGTTGTGCCCATTCCAAAGAGAGGTGACCCAACGGAATGTGGAAATCATTGGACAATATCATTAATATTGCATGCAAGTAAAATTTTGCTGAAGACAATTAAAAAAATGGCTGCAGCAGTACATTGTCAGGAAGCTGCTAGACATTCAGGTTGGATTTAGAAGAAAACTCCATATATACAGAATCCTGGTGTGATGCTGCAGGATAATGCACTGGATCACAAGGATGGTTTGAACTGCAAGGTCAGCAATTGAAACCCACCAGCCACTTCTCGGAGACCTTAGATAGAGTTTCTATGAGGTGAAACTGACTAGATGGCACTTAACAACAGCAACAATATTATATATAATATTCCCAGCTCGCAAAGACAAATAACAAAAGGCAATAATTGGGGGGAAATTGAGGCATTTGACTTATGTCTGAACTTACAACAAAGATGGCAATGCAGAACTCTGTCATGAATCAGGGACTCTTTGTGTTCTGGAAGAAGAATTTCTAGGGGAACAAAAAAATCCAGAAGGAAGAAAGGAAAGGATAAGAACATTCATCCCTGGGCTAACAGCAAAGTGCTGCATTACTTCCTTCTCATGCCAGGAAAATAGGGGTAATTTTGAGGACTGTTAGGATAGTCTCTATTCTGTTTAGATCATTATTAACCCATTTAAAAATATATTTCCTAAATTTCTTTTAGCTCCCCCGCAAACTCCCTTCTTAAAAACTGTTCTAAACATCTAATATATTGTCAGAGTTTGTCTTACTGCCTTACGGTTGGTGTTTCTTAACTTTTTACTGTGAATTAAGTGAAAGTTCACAGAACAGATCATCAGTTTTACATTAAACAAATCATGTGCTTTGCTTCATTCATTAGTTAACAGTATTGACCTCTATTCACTTTAACTCTTGCATTTCTCCTTGTCTCCCACTACTTTCATGGTTCCTCTGATAACCTCCCTCTTGTTTTATATTGCCTGCCCTGTCATGTATATTCGTTGCACGTTTCACGTATGTTAGCATGTGTCTAAGGAGCTCTGGTAGCGTAGTGGTTACGAATCAGGCTGCGAACCTTAAGGTCAGCGGTTTGAAACTACCAGCTGCTCCGCGGGAGAAAGATGAGGCTTTCTACTCCCATAAAGATTTACACCCTCGGAAACCCTATACAGGGTCGCTATGGGTCGGAACCGACTCGACGGCACTTAACAACAACAACAACAAGCATGTGTCTACCCTCTAGTCCATGAATAATTTCCTCCCCCACCCCTAAACATCATAGAATGATTTTTTTAAATCAAGAAAAACATTTCATAACTTTTTACAACATGGTCTCATACCATTGACCAATTTCATTTCGCATAATGTACTCCAGGTCCATCCACCTTAGTTCTCAAACTGACTTCTTTGTTCTTCAGTACTTTAAAGCGGTCTTGTGCCACAGATTTACCTAATGCAATATATCATTTGATTTCTTAACTGCTACTTCCATGAGAGTTGGTTGATCTGAGCTAAATGAAGTCTTTGACAACTTCAGTCTTTTCTCCAAGTCGCAGCTTGAACTTCTTCAGTTCGCCTAGCTTGAGAAATGTTGAGTGTGTTCTTCCTTTTTGGTTTTCTGACTCCAGATCTTTGCACATTTCGTTGTAATATTTGACTTTGTCTTCTCCAGCAGACCTTTGAAATTTTCTGATCAGCTCTTGTACCTCCTCATTTTTTCCATTTGCTTTAGCATCTGTACACTGGAGAGCAAGTTTCAGTGTTTCTTCTGAAATCCATTTTGATCTTTTTGAGTTGTTACTAAATGTCTGGCATTGTGCTAAGTAATTTTTAAGTGAAACTTCTGAACAACATGCTGTGTATTATTATCTGATTTTTTAGTTAAGCCAAGGCTTAGGGAGCACAGTGGCTCTGTAGGAAAAACACTGAAATTCAAACCTCAGGTTGGCAGTTCAAGCCCACCAGTCTCCATAGGAGAAAGATAAGGCTTTTTGCTCCTACATAGATTTACAGCCTTGGAAATCCTATTTGGGTTTGCTATGGGTGGGAATTGATTCCATGACACTTAACAACAACAACAGATAAACTGAGACTTAGAGAGATGAAACAATTATGAACAAAATTATCCAGTGAGTGAGATTCAGGATTCAAATTAAAATCTAAATAATTTCAAAGTCCCTTCCTGTAATACAGAAATAAGTAAACTTTCAGGTTAGGGTGAACATTTAATGGTTGGAAGAATAGACAAGCACTGTGGCGCTGTGAATCAATGCGCCAGACTGCAAAGCCATTTTAACTGCCAGGCCAGTGGTTCAAGCTCACCAGTCACTCCTCGGAAACCTTGTATAGGGTTGGAACTGCCTCGACAGCACTTAACAGCAACAATACCATTTATAATTATGTACCAATCACCCTGATAGTTGTTTTACATCAATCATTGAGCTCATCTCAGTTATAATTATTTTTTAGGATTATATATTCTCCTAAAATTTGGACTCAAGATAGGTCTGAATTCTTATTTATATGTAAAATGAATATAACTTTAAAAAAAATATAGCTGAAGATATTAAATTTTAAAGAAAAGTCATCTGTTCTCACAATAACCAGCAATGTGTTCTTGGGCAAGTTTTCAATCTTTCTGGGCTCTGTTGTAAAGTGATGCATATCAACCTGGGTAATAAAATTCTGAAAGCAAGACTACCCTCCTAGGGATATCTTCAGTGTATGATTTAGGAAGACAACAACTCTCTGACTTCTGGTTGTTCATGAATATCAAAACCACTCAGCTTTCAGAGTGAGACATATTAGGAGACATTTTCATCTGACTATATTCTCCCTTGATTCCTACTCACCAGCCCTAGCTTAATACTTAGAGTTGATGCTGGCATTTGAGGGATATGTCGCTCCCAGTGTGTCATTTAAATCCTCCAGCTGTTTTCCTGTCATTTCCCTTCCTACTTTGCTTCTCCTGCTATAAGCCCCCACTCTTTTCTCCCAAATTTCCTTTACAGATTCAGCCTTACAGCAAGTACTCACAGGGTGTGTCTACTAAGACTTTTCCCTTGGTTTTTTTTTTTTTTTTCATTTAACCAAAAAGTCAGGTGTTTTTTTTAAATTCAATATTTTCAAGTGCTTACTGTTTATAATAATTATTTTCAAAACATGACTGATGTTAAGAATCTTGGCTACTTATTCAAACTAGGGATCCCCAGGCCCAACTCCTGAAGATTCTATTTCAAAAGGTCTGAGGTGGGATTTTGGGAATACCTATTTTTCACAAATGCACTGAACATTCTTATACTATTCCAGTTTTGGAAATACTAATGTAAAGTATAAAGAAGTAATCAGACTTTGTGACTGAGAAAAAGACTTAATATTATAAATCCTTAGAGGTTTATAATCAATTTAGGGTAACTAGAACCATATATAAGGAGCTCTGGTAGCATAGTGGTTACGAATCGGGCTGCAAACCACAAGGTCAGCAGTTCGAAACTACCAGCTATTCCATGGGAGAAAGATGAGGCTTTCTGTTCCTGTAAAGATTTACAGCCTCAGAAACCTTGTGCAGGGCCACTATGAGTCAGAACCGGCTCCACAGCACATAACCACCACCACCAGAACCATATATGTGTACATAAAATATAGGCTAACAATACAAACTTAAATAAGTAAGTACTAAAATTGGAGTCCTGGTGTTGCACTGTGGGATAAAACACTGGACCACAAGGTCGGTTTGAACCACAATGTTGGCAGTTCAAACTCACCAGTCGCTCCTTGGAAACCCTATATATGGTCGCTATGAGTAGGATGTGGCTTGATGGCACTTAACAACAACAGGCAAAAATGAGTGTATTAGACCATAATATGCACAATATTCTTTCAGAGGAGAAAATTCTTTGAGCTAAGTTCAGGGGTAAGACTTGGACTATCTGTTGAAGAAGCACAGGATATGAGTAAGTATGGATAATATGGAAAGGGAAGTGGAAGGGTTGGCAGGAAATTCAGAGAACAAAAACTGGCAGGAGTAAAGGAAATACAGAAGAGGAAGAGTTAATACAGGAGGAACTTGAATTCCAGCCTGGTGCAGTATTAAATTCAAATTTAATCCTGTAAGGAATGGGGGGCCATTCATGATTTCATAGCTGAAAAGGCAACTGATTAAAAAATAAAATAAAAAGTTTTTCACAGGTAGTTCTGGCTGTGGTATCCATCCCTGCTTCAGAAGCTTTCACGTGGAGGAATACATGCCATTCATTATATTGCTGTTAAACAACAGATCACTGGACTCCACCCCAGACTTTCTGCTTCAGGGAGTTTGGGGTGGAGCCTGGGAGTTGGCAATCCTAGCAAGTTCCCTAGTGATACTGATGTTACTGGTGTAGCATCCATACTTTGAGAATTATTGGTATACATAATTGATTTAGGAGTTCTGGTGCAGCTCTGTAATATCAGCACCGGACTGTTAACCATAAAATTTGTGATTCAAACTCAACAACCACTCCTTGGAAGCCCTATACTATGAATTGGAACTAAATTGATTGGAGACCATTAAAAAGAGTGAGGTGGAGATGTCTGAATACTAGGACAAAGGTGGTGGTTTTGAAATAGAAATGAAGGAATAGCTGAAGGAAATTGGTGTGTGACTGGAATAGGCAAGAGAGAAGCAAGAAAAAAAAAATTTTTTTTTGCCAAATCGCAAAAAAAAGAGAGAGAGAGAGAGAGAGAAAGGACCCATCTTGATTATAGGAGAAAGATGAAAAACCCAGTCTTCTTCATGGTGAGGTGCTGCTTGCACTGAATACTTCCTGTCTTGCTCCTTGTTGTTCTTGGCCATAGAAGAGCTAGCTGATGAGGATAAAATTAAAGTATAGATTTGCAGGAGATTAAGTCGTGTACTGTCCACAGGATGGATTGGGTAACCTGTGATTGACAATGTCCTCCAATCTGACTTGACCCACTTAGCATGCCTGTCCATGCTGAGCCCATTGTCATTATTTCACATCTATCATTTACCCAGGCTCACACCCAAACCAGAAATTCCTGCTTAGGACAGCTGTTGTCATTGTAACCCCACCCACACCCACACAAGGAACTAACTTATGTGAATCCTAACGTACTAAGGCATTTAATTTCCAAACTTCTCTTGTTCTTACCACAAAGGGGGCCCTTTGAAAGCACTATGTAGGATTTCAGCAAGTGGAAGAGTTATGGGCCACCACTCTTCTGTAGCTTAGGTGGCTTGTGTGTTGCTGTCATGCTAGAGGCGATAGCACCGGTATTTTAAATACTAGCAGGGTGTCATCATCGTGAACAGATTTCAGTGGAGTTTCCAGACTAATACAAACTAGGAAGAAGGAGAGGAGGACCACTAACTATTACCTCTGAATGATTAGTCACTGAAAACCTTATGAATAGCAGCAGAACCATGTCAAATACAGTACTAGAAGATGAGCCCTTAGTTTAGAAGACACTCAAAATATTACTGGGGAAGAGCTTCCTCCTCAAAATGGAGTTTACTTTAGTGACATGAATGCAGTAAAACTTTTGGGACCTTCAGTTGCTGATGTGCACAACTCAAAATGGAAAGAAACAGCTGTAAACATTCATTAATAATTGAAACACGAAAAGTGAGAAGTTAGGAATCTAGGAAAATTGGAAATTGTCAAAATGAAATGGAATTAATAGAGACTTATATCTTAGAAACTGGTAAATCAGACATTTTGAATCAGATAATCATATGATTTATTATGCTGAGAACAACAAGCTGAAGAGGAATGTCTTTGCATTAATCATCAAAAAGAGCATTTCAAGATCTATCTTAAAGTACAATGCTGCCTGTGATATGATAATATCTATACACCTACATAGGAGGAAGACTCATTAACAACCTGCGATATGCAGATGATACAACCTTGCTTGCTGAAAGTGAAAAGGACTTGAAACATTTACTGATGAAGATCAAAGAGCACAGCCTTCAGTATGGGTTGCATCTCAATGCCAGGAAAACAAAAATCCTCACCACTTGACCAATAAACAACATTCTTATTAACGGAGAAAAGATTAAAGTTGTCAAGGACTTCATTCTTCTTGGATCAACTATCAACACTCATGGAAGCAGTAGTCAAGAGATCAGACGACGGACATATTGCATTGGGCAAATCTGCTGCACAGGAACTTTTTATTAAAGTGTTGAAGAGCAGAAATGTCAGCTTGAGGACTAGGGTGCACCTGACCCAAGCCATGGTGTTTTCAATAGCCTCATATGGATGCAAAAGCTGGACAGTGAATAAGGTAGATAGTAGAAGAATTGATGCCTTTGAGTTGTGGAGTTGGAGGAGAATACTAAAAGTGTCATGGACTGCCAAAAGAACTAATAGATCTGTTTTGGAAGAAGTGCAGCCAGAGTGCTCCTTGGAGGCCAGGATGGCTACGCTTCGTCTCTCATACTTTGGACATATTGTCAGGAGGGAACAGTCGCTAGGGAAGGATGTCATGCTGGGTAAGATGGAGGGTCAGAGTAAAAGAGGAAGACCCCCAACGAGATGGATCGGCCAAGTGGCATCACTGATGGTGTCAAGTGTGGCAGCGGTAGTGAGATTGGCCCAGGATCAGACATTGTTTCGTTCTGCTGTGCATGGGGTCACTATGAGTTGGTTCCGACTCAATGGCACCTGACAACAACAACAACATACACCTACAATGAAGACCAATTGATACCACTGTTATTAAAATTTACGCACTAACCACTAAAGTCAAGTGATGATGGAATTGAAGAATTCTGCCAACTTCTTCAGGTTGAATTTGATCAACCATGCAATCAAGATGCATTGATCATTACTGGTGTTTGGAATGCTAAAGTTGGAAACAAAGAAGAAGGATCAGTAGTTGGAAAATATGGCCTTGGTGATAAAAACTACGGTGAAGATCACATGATGGAATTTTTCAAGACCAAGGATTTCTTCATTTAAAATCCCTTTTTTCCCCCAACAACATAAAAGGCTCCTATGCACATGGACCTCCCTAGATGGAATACATATTAATCAAATTACCTACATAGAGTAGTGATTGCAAACCTTAAGGTCAGCAGTTCGAAACTACCAGCTACTCCGTGGGAGAAATATGAGGCTTTCTGCTCCTGTAAAGATTTACAGCCTTGGAAACTCTGCACAGGGTCACTATGGGTTGGAACCGACTTGACGGCACTTAACAACAACAACAAATAGGATGAGACAATTTTTAAGCCCAATATCATCAACCAAAACAAGGTCAGGGACTGACTATTAAACTGATCATCAATTGCTCATGTGCAAGTGCAGGTTGAAGCTGAAGAAAATTAAAACAAGATGAAGAGAGCCAAAATATAGCCTTTAATATGTCCCACCTGAACTTACAAACCATGTCAAGAACAGGTTTGATGCATTAGACACTAATGACCCAAAACCAGAAGAGTTGTAGGATGGCATCAAGAACATCACACGTGAAGAAAGCAAAATGTTATTAAAAAGACAGGGGGAATAAAAGGAAAAGACTAAAATAGATGTCAGAAGGGACTCTGAAACTTAATCTTGAATTTAGAGAAATTAAAGCAAATGGAAGAAATGATGAAGTAAAAAAGCTGAACAGAAAATTTCAAAGGATAGCTCAAGAAGACAAAGACAAGTATTATAATAAAATGTTCAAAGACCTAAAGTTAGAAACGAAAAGACAAGAAAATACTCAGCATTTCTCAAGTTGAAAGAACTGAAGAAAAAAAAAATTAAAGCCTCCAGTTGTAATATTGAACTATTCCATGGGGCAAAATATTGAATGATGTAAGAAACATTTAAAGAAGATGGACGATATAAACACAGTCACTGTACCAAATAGAATTGGTTGATGTTCAATCATCTCCAGAGGTAGTGTATGATCAAGAACTGATGGTATTGAAGGGAGAAACCCAAGCTGCACTGAAAGCATTGCTGAAAAATAAGGCTCCAGGAATTGATGGAAATATTTCAACAAACTGATGCAATGCTTGCTTGTCTATGCCAAGAAATTGGGTGACCTGGCCAACCAACTTACTGGAAGAAATCCATATTTGTACTCATTCCAAAGAGGACTTGAAATACTTACTGATAAAGATCAAAGACTACAACCTTCATGCTAAACATGTTCATGGATTGCAATGCAATGTAAAGAACAAAAACCTCACAACTGGAGAAATAAATAACATTATAATAAATGGAGTAAAGACTGAAGTTGTCCAAGACTTCATTGTGCTTGGATTAACAATCAATGCTCATGGAAGCAGCAGTCAAGCAATCAAACAATGTATTGCATTAAGCAAATCTGGTGCAAATATCTTTTTAAATTGTTAAAGAGCAAAGTTGTCAGTTTGAGGATTAAGGTGCACCTGACCCAATTAATGGTATTTTCATTCATCTTACATGCATGTGAAAATGGGACAATGAATAAACAAACCACAGAATGATCTATGCACTTGAATTATGATGTTAGCAGAGAATATTGAAAGTACCATGGATTTTCAGAAGAAAAAACAAATCTCTTGGAAGAAATACAGCCAGAATGCTCCTTAGAAACAAGAATGTTAAGACTTCATCTCTCGTATTTTGGACATGGACATGTTTTCAGGAGGAATCAGTCCCTTGAAAAGGACATCATGCTTGATAAAGTGAGGGTGAATGAAAAAGAGGAACACCCCAACAAGATGGATTGACACAGTTCCAAAATGGGCTCAAATATAACAATTGTGAGGCTGGTGCATGCCCAGGCAACACTTTTTATGTTGTGCATAGAGTCGCTATGAGTTGGAATTGATACAAGCGGACCTACCAACAAGAGTGTAGAGCCACACAGAAGAATGCCTTTGTGTCATCTATAAAATACAGGTAAACATATATCTGGTGTTCTCTGCATTCACCCATCTATCTTTCAGCAAGAATGATAAGCCTTTTCCATGTCCTCTTCTGAATTCTGCTTGAATTTGTGACAGGTCTATCCAGGTACTGCTGCAAACCGTATTTGAATTATCATCAGAAAAATGTTGCTGGCTTGTGCTATAAATTGTATTGTTCAGTAATTTCTTCATTTCATTGATCCACATTTCTTTGAAATGGACAAAGATAAAATACATACATTCAAGACAGCTGTCCAGGTAACTGTCTCAATTTTTGGGGTGTAAACAAGTGAGTGCTTCCAGTGTTGCATCCATTTATTGAAGCATCTTGATTGGTATTCCATCAGTTCTTAGAGTTTTGTTTTTTGTTTTTTTTCTAAGTTTTCATTGAGAACTGGATGATGGTTCACATAAGAGAACATCAGTTTTACATTCATCCCATCATGTTTCGTTTCACTGAATGATTACAATCCCCTCCATGCATCATTATTCAACAGCATTTGCTTCCATTCTCTCTGGGTTTTTTTGGATGTACACCGAAGCACTCAGGAATATACAACCATTTAAACAACCAAAAGGCTCTCAGCACACAACCCCTCTCCCTTCCTGAGTCCAGGGTCCCCAGCCGCTCCATCTCTCCACGTCATCATCTCTGCCTCCATATCTGGTGTCACTTCTTCTCTGGATAGGGTCCCACACTCCACTCTTATCCCTTGATGGTCCCAGGGTTCTCTGTTCCTGGACTGCAAAATCAACCACTCCTCTTCTTTTGTTACCAAACACCTACCTTTACATTTGTAACACTCATAATCAGTCCTGATAACAATTATTCACTATTGAACCACTATTGAGTCTTATTCCCATCTCCTTTCACCAGCCCCATTCAGACAGGTTGGAAACCACTCAGTGGAGATTCTACCTTCCCTCATACCTTCTGAAACTAGGCTCACTCTTGAAAGCTTATAAGCTAGTCACTTCGTGCCTTTGTAGTCCCCCATTTTGGGTAGCCAGTGTCTAAGTTGCCCATCCCTGTCAACCCTGTGGACTGAGGGGGTGGGAATGATTCTTGTTGTAAAGATTCGTTCCCTTTTTTGAGCTACTACATCCATGAGTATAGGTCAAGTTCATCAAATTGTAGTGGATTACTCTTTTTTCCCTCTTCTTTCTTCCTCTAGTCAATTTCTGATCATTCAGCCATTGAAGCCAGGTCTAATGGGTGTTAACTGCAAGTATGGGTGTTCTTGGAGGGTTTGTTCCATCAATGTCTTCAGTGTAGCCTGTACTTCTTCCTTTAGAGTCGTCAGTTCTTGATCACATACTACTTCCTGACATAGTTGAACATTAACCTTTTTTTCATTTTTATATTGCAATTCAAGATTTGAATTTTTTCTTCAGTTTTTTCTGCTTGAACAATGCTGAGTATGTTTTTCGTTTTTTATTTTTTACTCCAGTTCTTTGCACATTTCATTTTAAACTTCGTTCAGCTCTTTACTTCAACATCTCTGGCGTTTGCTTGAGCTACTCTGTGTTCAAGAGCAAGTTTCAGAATTTCTTCTGACATCCATTTTGGTCTTTTTTTTTTTTTTTTTGTCTTTCTAGTGACCTTTTGGAGTCTTGGTGTGGCACTATGGGTTAATGCGCTGGACTGCAAAGTTGATTTGAAACACAACGTCAGCAGTTCAAGCTCACCAGCTGCTCCTCAGAAAGACAATACAGGGTTGCTATGGGTTGGAACTGGCTCAACAACACTTAACAGCAACAACAACAATGATCATTTGGTTTCTTCATATATGATGTCCTTGGTCTTTAGTGTTCAAAGTTTCAAATCTGTTCTTCAGATTGTCTCTAAATTCAGGTGCAATGTACTCAACATTGTACTGTAACTTTCATGAACTTGTTTTAATTTTCTTCAGCTTCAACATGAACTTACCTAGGAGAAACTGCCATCGATCCCTAGCCTTATCCTTACCGATGATAGTGAACTTTTCTTTTCCCTTATCTCTTCTCACAGATGTAGTCCATTTGATTGCTGTGTATTCTATCTGGTGAGGTCCATGTGTATAGTTGTTGTTTGTGTTGTTTAAGATATTTTCAATGAATAAATTGGTCTTGCAGAATTCTCTCATGTGATTTCTGGTATTATTTCTATCACCAAGGCTGTATTTTCCAATTGGTTCTCTTTTTTACAATTTTCACATTGCAATTACCAGTAACTTTCAATACATCTTGATCACATGTTTGATCAATTTCAATCTGCATAAGTTCAATTTCTTTATCATTGATACCTAAATTAAAATTATAGTATTAACTTACTTACTTGTAAACAAGTGTAAGGAGCTCTGGTAGTGTAGTGGTTAC
>NW_006408751.1:4442934-4445012 GCF_000296735.1 Chrysochloris asiatica
GTCCCCAGGCACTCCATCTCTTCACATTGTCTTCTCTGCCTCCATCTCAGGCCTCACTGCTTCTCTGGGTAGGATCCCACTCTCCGCTCTTCTCCATTGATGGTCCCAGGGCCCTCCGCTCCTAGACTGAAAAGTTCATCACTCCTCTACTTGCTACAAAATGTCCACCTTTAGATTTCCAACCCTCACAATCAGTCCTGATAACAATTATTCACTATTGCATCACAAGAGACCCATCTGTATTTCATTTCATCAGCCCTCTGCCCAGTCATATTTTGAATGCCTTTCCACTTGAAGTGCTCATCTTTTAGCATCATATTAGAAAGTAGTTGGCTGTAATTCGTGAGGTATTCAGTAGTTAATTTTTTCAGAAGTAGATCACCAGGACCTTTTTCTCAGTCTGTCTTTCACCCACTGCCATCAAGTCAATTCCAACTCACAGTGACTTTATACAGTGTTTCTGAAACTGTAAATCTTTACAGGAACAGACAGCCTCTGCTTTCTCCGAAGACTGGTGGGTCTGAACATTTGATTTAGTGCTTAGCAGCCCAGTGCCTCTCCCACAGTGCCAACAGGGCTTCTTAGTCTGTCTTTAGTCTTTGTTACTGAGTACACAAAGGTATTTCATCATAACAAATTATGTGTGGATCATAATAAATTATTGGTAACATTGTGAAGAATGTGAACTCCAGGGCAATTAATTGTGCTCATATGAAACCTATAAATAGACCAAAATGCAGTCATTCAAACAGAAAAGCTATGTATAAAGGTTGCATACTCTCAGCATACTTATTCAGTCTGTATAACAATCAAATAATCCTAGAAGCTGGCCTATAGGAAGAAGAACATGACATTAAGATTGGGGGAAGATACACTAATGACCTGTGATTATGCAGACAACACAACCTTGTTTGCTAACAGTGAAGATGTCTTGAAACACTTATTGATGAAAATTAAAGACTATAGCCGTCAGTATGAATTACACTTCAACATTATAATGGAGTCCTGGTGTGGCACTGTGGGTTAATGTACTGGACTGCAAAGTCATTTGAACCCGCAAGGTAGGCGGTTCAAGCTCACTAGCCACTCCTCAGAAACCCTATACAGCGTCGTTATGGGTCAGAACCTACTCGATGGCACTTAACAGCAATAACGTTATGAAAATAAAAATCCTCACAACTGTACCAATAAACAACATCATGATAAGATGAACAAAGAAAAAATTGAAGTTGTCAAGGATTTTAGTTGGATTCACAATCAATGCGTATGGAAGCAGCAGTCAAGAAATCAAATGATGAATTGCACTGGCAAACCTACTGTAAAAAAACTCTTTAATATCTTTAAAAAGCAAAGATGTTACTTTGATAATTAAGGTATGCCTGACCCAAGTTATGGTATTTTCCATTTCACATGAGCATGTGAAAGCTGGACAATAAAAAAGGAAGGCCAAAGAAGAGTTGATGCCTTTGAATTTTCATGTTGGCAAAGAAAGGACTGCCAGAAAACCCAACAAATCTGTCATGGAGGAAATACAGCCAGAATGCTCCTTAGAGAAGAGAATGGCAAGACTTTGTCTCATAGACTTTGGATATGTTTTCAGGAGAGATCAATTTCTAGAGAAAGACATAATGCTTGGTAAAGGAGGATCAGGGGAAAAGAGGAAAACCCTCAATGAGATGAATTGACAGAGTAGCTGCAACAATGAACTCAAAATGCTTGTCATTGTGAGGATGGTACAGCAACGTTTCATTCTGTTATACACAGGGTCACTATCCCTGAGTTGTAACCAACTTAACAACACCTAACAACAAGAGTATGAAGGGGAAGGAATTTCGACTCTGAGTTGGAGGAAATATCTGGTATGACAAAGAGGCAAACAGCCCTCAGGGAGTCCCTAAAAGTGTGGAGGATCTAGGGATACTTCTTAGAGATGGTAACAGAGTGAAGAGAGAGAACAACACTGCATGTATCCTACCTTTGCCAGAAGACACACATTGATACACTGCTGGCCTATGGTCTGTGGTCAGCCCTTCCACCATTGGAATCAAAATGTTATTTGATTTTTTTTTTTTTTTTTT
>NW_006408751.1:4446137-4457344 GCF_000296735.1 Chrysochloris asiatica
CAAGCTTACATGCCTGCTCATGTGTTCCTTTGAGTTTCAGTCTTAGAAGGGGGTTGTCCTGAAGTGACTTGATTGTCTGCCTTGATGGCTTCCGGTGAACAACTTGCTTATTCTTGTATTAGCCAATCATGCTGTCATTTTTGTTTTGGGCTTTTCCTGCTGATCTTTCTTTGAAGATATAGTTTCTGTAGCTCTAGCTGTTCCAGGCTATTCCGCTTGTCTTTCTAGTGGGAATGCCCTACCTCAGAAGGTACTGGATGGGGCTCAGGATTCCACCTAAGGTCCTATACACTGCACAAGAGGCCTATTTCACTGGGCAAGTTGTAGAACCCTTTTTAGGTATTCCAATCAGTTACAGGCTGAAGACAGGTTTACAAGCTTTCTATAATCATGTTTCCTGACATTCCCTTCTATCTCATTCATGTAATTTGCTTTTGCTGTTAAGTGCCATTGAGTGTGTTTTGACTCATAGCGACCCTATATAGAGTTTCTGAGGCTATAAATCTTTGCGGGAGCAGAAACCATCTTTCTTCCAATTAACAGCTGGTGGGCTCAAACCACTGCCCTTGTGGTTCACAGTACAGTGTTTATCCTACAGTGCCAGCACATTCCCCAAAATGCTATTTAGAATAGTTTTAAACTAAGTGGAAACCCGCTAACCGGAGTCAGCAAAGTCTGAGATGGATCTCTGCTTCACTTGACAGCTGTGTTCTTGTGTCATGTCACTTCTGTAGCATTAAAAATAAAAGCAAACCCGATGTACTCATCTCCTCCTAACAGAGACAGTTTCTGTCCTTGTTCTCTCAAACGCATTGAGTATATTATATTATGAATAACAATGCTACAAATTAATTTCAGATACATATGTATATGGAGTTCTGGTGGCATAGATTATGAGCTGAGCTGCTAACCGAAAGGTCAGCAGTTTGAATCTATCAGCTGCTCCACGGGAACCAACTCCACGGCACATAACCACACCATATATATATATGTCTTTACAAACATTGTCACACAATAAACTCCAATACTTACACTATTAAGCAGCTAATGTAATTACTAATGCAGTTCCATCTTTCAATATTATATACTGTCTGGAAGTAAAAGTGGAAAAGAAGAACAGAAAGAAAGACAAAAGAACTAGGAGAGCCATGGAGAAAAATCCAATGGGAAAGAAGCATTAAATAAAAATTCCAAATTCTTTGCATATTTTGTTGTAATATTTGGCTTTATTTTCTCAAGCTGATCTTTGAAATTTTCTGTTCATCTCTTGTACCTCCTCATTTCTTCCATTTGTTTTAGCATCTCTACACTGGAGAGCAAGTTTCAGTGTCTCTTCTGTCACACATTTTGACCTTTTCCTTCTCTCTTGTCTTCTTAATGACTTTTTGCTTTCTTCATGTATGATGGTCTTGATATCATCCCACAACTCTTCTGGTCTTCTGTCTTTAGTGTTTAATGTATCAAATCTGTTCTTCAGATGATCTCTAAATTCAGGTGGATCTATTCAAGATCATATTTTGGCTCTCGTGGACTTGTTTTCATTTTCTTCAGCTTCAGTTTGAATTTGCATATGAGCAATTGATGGTCTGCTCCACAGTCAGCACCTGGTCTTGTTTTCACTAACGATATGAAACTTTTCCATCATCTCTTTCTGCAGATGTAGTCAATTTGATTTCCATGTATTCCATCTGGTGAGGTCCATGTGTATAGTCATCTCTTATGCTGTCTAAAGAAGGTATTTGAAATGAACAAATCATTGGTTTTGCAAATTCTATCATGCGTTCTCCAGCATCATTTCTATAACCAAGGCCATATTTTCCAACTTCTGATCCTTCTTTTTCACTCCCAAGCTTTGCATTCCAATCACCAGTAATGATCAATACATCTTGATTGCATATTTGATCAATTTCAGATTGAAGAAGTTGGTAGAATTCTTCTATTCATCCTCACTGGCTTTAGTGATTGGTCCGTAAATTTGAATAATAATGGTATTAACTGGGCTTACTATCAAAGATGGCGTTGTACCTCATGACTGAACTGGATACGTTCTTTTTGACAATGTATGCAACACCATTCCTCTTCAATTTGTCATTCATGGCATAGTAAACCATGTGTTTGTCAGATTCAAAATAGCCAATACCAGTCCATTTCAGCTCACTAATGTCTAAGATATCAATGTTTATGCATTCCATTTTTGACAACTTCCAATTTTCCCAGATTCCTGCTTCATACAGTCCATGTTCTGATTTACAATGGATGTTTACAGCTGTTTTTCTTCATTTTGAGTTGTGCCCCATCAGCAAATTAAGATCCCGCGGGCTTTTCTCCCATGAGCTTTACTCCATTGGCGTCATCACAGTCAGCTCTACTTTAAGGAGGTATCTTCCCCAGTTGCATTTTGAGTAGCTTCCAACCTGAGGGGCTCATTTTCCGGCACTATATCTGACAGTGTTCTCTGCTAGTCATAAGTTTTTCAGTGACTAAATATTCAGAAGTAGATCGTCACTTTCTTCCTAGTCTGTCTTTGTCTGGAAGCTCATCAGAAATCTGTCCACCGTGGGTAAACCTGTTGGTATTTAACATACTGGTGGCATAGCTTTCAGAAACACAGTAATAGGTACTGGTAAAAAATGCCAAGGCTTGTTTCTACCATATACCCCAAAAAAGCTAGGCCTGACTAAATTGAGAATGGGCATCTTTGTCACTCTAGAATGTATATTAACTTAAATAGGGATATGGTATTTATTTTAGCAAATAAATCTTTCAGAGTATGCACACCAGATCAAGACCTAGTTTTTGCTCGTAGGCTTATTTCAACAAAGATGTTGATCAAATCAACACCTGAAACTCACAGATTTTTGCTACATTAATACTCTAAACTTACCATGTCCGAACTGAATTAGTTGTATCTGGCCCAAATACAGTATTTCCCCACCACTCCCAGAGCCTCATTAACCAGAGCCTCAATCTTCCCTTTCCTCTGCCCAATTCATCCACCATACCACCTGCAACTGCCAGTAGTATCTAAAGTATCTTTTGAATTGGTCTTTATCTTTATCTCATTGACACAAGTTAGTGTATGCCTACCTGACCTCTCACCTGGATTATTGCAATATTTTTAACAGACTCCTACTTCCAAATATCTTTTAAATCACAGCCAGTTGGTATTGCAATGGTTAGATGCTTGGCTGCTAACAGGAAATGTGGTTTCAACCCAGCAGTTGCTTTAGGCTAGAAAAGACCAGTGGTGGTGGTTCATCAAGCCAGTTTCGGATCATAGTGTGACCCTGGATAAGGTTTCTGAGTCTGTAAATCTTTGTGGAAGGAAAAATCTTTTATTCCAAGGAGTAGCTGGTAGGTTTGAAATACTGATGTTGCGGTTAGCAGCCAAATTTACAATCCACTATGCTACTGAGGTTCCTCCAGTAACGACTGTTATTGTTAAGTACTTTCAAATTGGTTCTGACCCATAGAGACTCAGTGACGGTTTCCAAGGAGTGGTTGGTGAGCTTGAACCTACGACCTTGCTGTTCAAACTGACGTTGCAGTCCAGTGCATTGACCCATAGAGTTGTACCATAGGACACCCTATGGGCAGTTCTACTCTGTCTACATTGTCACTGTGAGCCAGAAAGACTCAATGGCACACAGGAGGCTTCATGAGCTCATCTTCCCGGAATACCACTTCTTCTCTTTTTTACCCTGTTCTTGTGAATTCTTTGAAATTTAGCTCAGTATTTGAGCAAAGATTTGAAGCAGGTGAAGGAAGAGCACACCACATAGAAGACAACTAGGAGTATAGACTCTATGGTAGCAGTTGCCTGAGGAAAGTCATGTTTGACAAAACCCAGGTTGGTGTGGCTTCAGCAGAGACAGGGCATGAGTAGGTGATGAGATCAAAGTGATAGAAAGAGTACAAATCAAGTAGGACTTTGTAGCACAATATTAAAAAGTTAGCTTTTAGTCTGAGAGAAATGAAATGCCATTTTAGGATTGTTTTTAAAATGATTAGTTTTCTGTCATGTTGAAAATAAGACTACGAGTGAAACGTAAAAGCAGGTAGGAGGCAGTTCCAGTAATCCAGGTGGAAGATGATGCTAGGAATAGGTTGGTAGAATGAGTGAAGTGTAAGAAGTGGCCAGATTCTGGATTTATTCTGAAAAGAAAAACAACTCACTTAAGAAAGTGAGCAGTTAAGGATGATTCCAAGGTTGTAGGCCTGAGCAAATCGAAGGATGGAATTGCCAACAAATGATATGGGAAAGTTTATGAGGGTATTGAGTTTTGACAAAGGAGTTATTTTATTTTGCACATGTTGAGTTTGAGATGTCAGCCAGACATTCAAGTCCCTGGGTGATGCAATGGGTTAAGTGCTGAACCACTAAACAAAAGTATGGTGCCACTTAAATGCATCCAGAGGTGGGTCCTGCACTAGACCACAAACAAGGTTGGCAGTTCAAACCCACCATCTGCTCCTCAGAAACTCTATACAGGGTCACTGAGTTGGAATAACTTGAAAGCACTTTAACTAGAGGTGCACTGAAGAAAGAGCTGGTTGGTGATCTACTTCCAAAAGGCCACAGCAATTGGCAGCTCTATGAAGCAGTTATACTCTGAAACACAAAAGGAGTTGGAATTGATTCAAAATCAACTGTTTTTTGTTTTTCTGTTTTATATCTGGTTTATCAGATATTCAAGTGAAGATGTGAAGCAGCCAGTTAAGTGTATGAGTCTGAAGCTCAAGAGAGATTAAATCTAGGCTGCCATGTAAATAGGTGATTATGCAAAAGTGTATGGTCTTTAAAGTCTTGAGATACAATGAGATCCATGGGAATGAGTATTGATGACAATGTCTCTCCTATAAGGCAAAAGGCTCCTTGAAAATAGGGACTGAGTTTGTCACAGTATTCAAAGCTCGTTTCAATGTCTAGTAGATGCTCAATGTTAGGATTTGTCATCTACAAGTTCATCCCACTGAATGTAGGAGAAAGAAACAAAACTCCCCCAAACAACAGAAAAACCACCACCAAACACAAATTCAAGGTGGAATAAAATGAACATTCTTCCTTGAAGTCTCACATTTTCTATCTTCTACCACAGCTCCATTCAACCAGTGGACTGAAATGGAGGTGAAAACATGAGAAAGCACTCAAGTGTGTGTACAGTTTTATACCTCAGAGGTAGAGAGGAGCAGTCAATCTGGAAATGATGATCACTATGCTGGGCCTAGGGTATCTCTAAAACGGACAGGAAAGTAGATTTTTTCTTCTGTTCTCTTCTAGGATTTCTCAAACAAGGAAACTTCAGCTTCCTAGATCTGGACACATGCAAGAAAATGATATGATGATTTTTAATTTAACTCTCTTCATATGTTAACTTTTCCTCATTGAAATTGTATTTTATTAAATACAGGGTTTCATAGATGCTAGGATGAGAGGAGACCTAGATGATCAGTCCATTCTTCTAATTTTACTAGTAAAGGAAAACAGTTCCCAAAGATATTCAGTAGCTTGCCAAGCCACACAAAGCTTGCTAGAAAAAAGTTAAGATTAGAGGTGAATCCTTTCCAGCATTCCTTCCACTTAGTCACACTACTTAAAGACTAATACCCACACATGCGTTTTATTCAGAGAACAAAATAATCATAAAATCCTATCAAAGTATACTTTTATTTAGCCTAGCACAGTAGAGAGGAACATATAGTTGCCAAAAAAATTTTTAATCAAATACCAGTGAATACTAGCCCCTGAAATTCAGTGTGCATGTAAGATTACTTACTATAAAGACTATCAAACCAGTAGAACAGTGATGATACTCTTTGATTTGATATCTCACATTTATCTTCTGTAACCTAATCAAATGGAGGAAGTAGGTGGTTCAATCTGGATACGAGAGATGATATTACAGGAAATATGCAAATCCAGGTAAAAATTATCAGCTGCTTAATTTCACAGAAAAGAATTGTCTTAAGAATATGATTTAGACTGAATGACTTACTCTAGGCCCGCAGATACTATTTTGAGGAGAAAAATACGAGGAGGTTTTAAAATGTTTGTGGACAAATGGAATAAAAAGATAATGTAATTTTTCCACGAACGTTTTCAGGCCTCCTTGGAATGCTTTCTTCTCACTTGAATGTTCTAAACACTTAACATGGTGAGCATTGAAAACATGGGTTTCATGATTATTCTAGAAAAAAGTACACAAATAAAGCCTTTTCAAAGGGCATGTGAAGGATAAGTATTTTACTTTCAGTGTGGATTTGTACCATGTCTTCTTCATGTATAAGTTTGTAGAACTACAGCTTTAACTTGAACAGAAAGCTAGTTATGTACTATAGTACATTTTACTAACTTAAAACCAATAATAAACCAACGTAAAATTTTAGAAGCAATACTATATAATGTTACCTCTAATTAAATCATGAAATTCAGTTAAGAGACTCTGGAGCCACATTTGTAATCACCCTTTACCAAGAAAATCATACAATGAGGGCATATCCTATACAACTTCCACCACAAAATCCAGCATGATACTCTAAACAAAAAACAGTTGATTCTGTCGAAGGGTAAATGGCAAGAGCCACATAAAACCCTAAAACCAGGTTCTATATCAGTACTACAAAGCAAAACTGGGAAATCTATTTTAGAACTCAAATCCTTTGGGACTTTCTTTTCAACATGTGGTTACTAAGTAAGGTCTATTACAGTTTCTTCCCTCTACCCAGTGCCAATTATATTTGCTTTTAAAAAATTAATTGTACAACTTTGAAGTTTAGTGGCATTTTATGCTACAAAGTTTTATTTATATAGTTTCTTAAATATATTTCAGTTGTTCTCACTATTGCAAATGAAAAATGACATCAAACAGATTAGATTTACAGGAAAACGTAAAGCAGAGAAAAACAATTCTACAGGTCTGATATATATATACAGTGTCATTAATGGTTGTTATTTTTACAGTCTTCTTTTTGTGATAATCCACTGAATTTTTCTGCTGATAGCATTTCAGAGTGAAGTAGTCTTCAAAGACAGATTAATAAAGAGAATCAAAAGCCCAGCAGTCCAATATATGTTGTAGGTGTCATCTGACAGTCCATGAGGCGCTGCAAATCATTTTTCCCCCATTTTTCTCCAAAAGGATTAGATGATGAAGAATTATGACTTTCACCACTACTATACTGCTCATATAAAGTCTGAAATTAAAAACACACAAGTTTTGTAATTTAAAAATTTCAATATTATCAGATTAGTATATTATATTCTAAATATCATACATTTCTTTCTCTATTATAATTGAAACGGAGAGGTAAGAGAATTTGAAACACCTAAGCTTGGACTTTCTATAAGGTATATATATATATACCTTGATCCCTTTTATCTTTTCTTAAATCAAGTCTGTGACATATATATTGCTATAGTATAAAACAAGGAACCCTGGTAGTGAAATGAGTTACAAGTTGGACTGCTAACTGCAAGGTCAGCAGTTCTAATCCACCAGCTGCTCTGCAGGAGAAAGATGATTCCATAAAGATTTATAGCTTTGGGAAACTCTATACAAGGTCACTATGAGTTGGAACCGACCTGATAGCACACATCCACCACCACCATAATGTAAAACATGCTCATTAGGAAACATCATATATACTCTCAGATAATATTGAAATAATGAACAGGAGATATTAAAACACACAGAATGTTATATAAATTAAGAATTTAAAACCTATGCATTAAAAAACAGATTTAAGCCTTAGCCCACATCCAATTTTTGAAGATCACACATCTTTGCTCTAAAGTGTAACTAATCCACCTGAACTTTACTTATAAAAGGACTTAAACAATACATTGGTAGATATTAAATATACAACAAATTTCTAAAACAAATATTGTCCAATTTAAATTTCTTAAACCACTGAGTCATCTGTTGGTACTTAAGAAAATTAAAGTGTTATTTCTGTTCTTTTTCTCATGTGAATAAAAATATAATAGTGAATTCTTAAGAAATGTTCTGACACCTCAGACTGGCTTTACACTGACTTAGAAAACTAAAAAATTTTCAGTTTGAGCTCCCATCATTTTATAATAAAGAATGATATAAATGAATTATAATTAGCAAAGGCTTAGTTAGGTAAATATTTATATTTATGGTTTGGTTAAGTAAGCCAGTTAGTATTCATAGGTTTCTAGAAAGACGTAGATGCTTGATAATGATGTTAGAAAATCATGTTAGAGATACAAATGAGAATTGGAAAGCTGAAAGGCTTGAGATGTTTGTTTTGAAAATACATTAAATGTATGTGTCTTCACAAAAGTCATTACATGTGATAAATACTGTTATTTCTTTATGAAATAAATTTTAAAGAAAAAATTGACAAGGAAAGAATCCAAAAGCTGTGTTAAGAGTACTTTAAAATATGTTCCTTTATAGAATTTGTTCAAGTTAAGAATAAATTCAAAAGACGGTAATCTTTAAAAAATCCTCTTGATGTGACAATCCAGTTGGAACTGTTGTTTATACAGTAAGAATGAAAATCAAGTAAATCTATTTGTTAAAAGAACTAGGCAATCCTATTTCTTTGAGTGTCTAATTCAGTAAACTTCATAAAACAGTTAAGTTTAATGTATATACAGAATAAACATACTTACTCTAGCAGCTTTCAAAATGGAGTTAGGAGAATTCAAACCAACAAGTTGGCCCAGAACATATTTCATTTCATCAGAAGTTCCCTTACCCACCTGGTTACCTATAAAACAAATGTAGCAAATAACACACTGGTACCAACAAGAAAAATAAGAGACCACAAGTATAGGAATACACATTCTAATTAACAGCATAATAAACGGCATTCTTACAATTTATCGCTAAGAGAAGTGAAAATAAATGCCAATGATTAAAGAAAGGCAACTTAATTTACTATTTAAAATAATAGGAACACTTTTAAAGGAAGAGGGGGGCTGGATGAAAGTAGCCAATTCAGATTATGTTTTTGTAGTAGCTAAAAGGCTGTTTACATTAGCTTCTTTGGTTTTCTTAGGAAAAGAAGTACCTGTATGAGTTTGAATTTGAACATATGGATGCACCAAGAGCTCAGGAATGGATATTCTCTGTTTAGGATCCCGAATTAAACAGCACTATAAAAATAAAGATTAGTTTTATAAAAAGATAACGCATGTTTTCTTAAGTGATACTGGTATAGTATTTTTCCAGATTGTACCATATTATAGAAGTTGTTTTATATATATACCCACTCAAGTGGATGGCAATGTTAAGATTATTTCCCCTAAATCACTCCTGCAAATTACCAAGTATTCATTAAGTCTTAAGCACCTTCAAAGTGAAATACAAGTTAATAAGCTAATCAAGTAAACAATTTCCTTCATTAGACTAGCTATAGCTAAATTATTTATATGATCCCAATCATTTCATCTACTAAAGGATTACCTTCAACACATCTTGAAGATCTTTCTCTGGAATATCAGGAAATGCAATTTCATGATTGGGGTCAATTATGGCATGTAATTTAGAAATCTGATTAATAATGTGCTGGAATGGTGTTTTCCCGTAAGTCATATAATAGAGAATGCATCCTAAGGACCAAACATCACTTTTAGGACTTATCTAAATTAAAAAACAAAACAAAACAAAAAAGTTATTGTTATTATAATACGAAACACAAAGAAAGAACATTTTATACTCATATAACATATTCGTTGTTGTTGTTAATGACACTGAGTTGGTTCCAACCCTGTCTAGGGTTTCCAAGGAGTGGCCAGTGGGTTTGAACTGCCAACATTCTGGTTCACACTCCAGTGCTGATCCTACAGCACCTTACAAGGATGTTAGTTGTTGCTGATGTTAAGTGCCGTTGAGTCGATTCCGACCCATAGCGACCCTGTACAGGGTTTCCCGACGCTGTAAATCTTTACAGGAGCAGAAAGCCTCATCTTTCTCCAGTGGAGTGGCTGGTAGTTTCGAACTGCTGACGTTAAGGTTCGCAGCCCAATTCATAACCACTACGCTACCACGGGGTTTCAAAAGTTCATGGATAAATGGTATTAGATGATAATTTTTTCCTAAGCTTTTTAAAGTCCCCTCATACATATGCATATGTTGTTGTTAAGTCTCCTCGTGTTGGTTCAGACATACAGCAACCCTGACAGGGTTTCCAAGGACCTTGTGTTTCAAATCGACCTTGCAGTCCAGTGCTTTATCCCACTGGGACTCCATATATGTATATACTTGGGCATATTTAAAATCGTAATAAAATCTCAAAAAGTACGCAGGGTACATGGTAATGAAATTAAGTACTAGATTACATTTACATGAAAACACATCTTTTTCTAGCTGGGTTATTTCAAATGTGATGAATCTAACTTTAAATCTTTTAAGAAACTCATAATTTAACAGGTTGGAAAACTTAAGGTTAGTTGTATTGTCAAGAATTATTAGAATGAATGTCAAGAATTATTAGAATTATTATATAAATTCAAACCTAGTAGTATGTATACATTTTTAAAGTTACTTTGGCTGAGCTATTCAAAACAATGAGTCCTTGTGTGGTGCTGCAGGTTAATGTAGAACAAATGGAATGGCTAAATTCCTCTTTCAAAAGACATATGCAAATATACATTAAATGTTCTCTCCACAGAAAGACATCTTAAAGAAATAAAAGTTGAGGAAGGGGAAAATGAACAGGAGATGAAGATATTTTATAGTGATAACATGTATTCAGTGAAACTGTACTCCTGGTATGGCACTGCAGGATCAGCATTGGACTGCGAACCACAAAGTTGGTAGTTCAAACCCACCAAAGGTAGCTATCAATTGGAACTAGCCTGATAGCACTTAACAACAAAAATTTCACTGACATTACATTTAATAGAATTGTAGTAAGCAAAACTTACTTTGAGAGGTAGATTTTAAAATGTTTTTCAGAATATGACACATACATTTTTTTTCTAAACAGAGAATTTGTCTAAAGACTAATCTCAATAAGAAAGATACAGTTGAAATATAAAGGAATTTATACTCCATGTAAAAGATGATCATTGAAATGCCACAAAACATAAAAATGATTCATTAATAAATGATATCTATGAATTAAACACTAAAGATCGAAGACCAGAAGAGTTGTGGGATGACATCAAGAATATCATACATGAAGAGAGCAAAAAGTCATTAAGAAGACAAGAAAGAAGGAAAAGATCA
>NW_006408751.1:4459684-4489358 GCF_000296735.1 Chrysochloris asiatica
AGGGCCAAGAGCTGAACAGAAAATTTCAAAGGTCAGCTCGAGAAGACAAAGCCAAATATTAAAACAAAATGTACAAAGACCTGGAGTCAGAAAACCAAAGAGAAAGAATATGCTCAGCATTAATAGAAAGACTAAATTAATAAAGATAAAAGAAGAAATCTGTTAGAGAGCAAATAAAAATAGAACTGATAAATGAAACGGAACCCTGAGTTTTAATAACAATAAACCTTTATTTTAATACTAACCAAAAAGAAAAAAAAAGAAAAATTTCAGATATTAAGAAAAAAATCAAAGCTAAACACATGTTAAAAGAATGTTAAAATAGAAGAACATTTTGCATGATTTTATGTCAGTTATTTGAAAAGATATTTAAAAACCAGAACTAATTTAGCAAATAGAAGTATAGCAAGTAATTATTTTGAGCTGGACAATGCACTAAGTGCTTTACACTCTTTCTCATTTGGTCCTTAATTACTTTTCAAGTATGTATTGTTTACAAACTCAATTTATACATGAGGAAATTAGGTAAGTTAAGTCACTAGCCCAAAAACAGTTGTTCACAAAGAGGCAGAGCTGTGACTTGAATTCAGGACTCTGGACAATAACGTGTGCTTGTATCCACTCAGTTACCTTGTTATAGAGAAAGGAAAACTTCAAAAAGTATAGCAACTGTGGGCATTATGTAAGGCAAAATGGACCTCTGACAAAAGTTACGGATGACAAAACTCATTGAAATGACGGTGGCTGAAATAAGGTAAGTAGGAAAGTAGCCAGTGGCAGACCCTAGTCTGGAAAAATTACACTTATCAATTGTACTTAAAAATACAGAATTCATAAAGAAATGGAGCAATATAAATGTTAGAATCCAAATGGAAATGAAAAGCACTTCAAAGGTTATTAAGTCAATGTTCTTTTCAGAACTAATTTTTTATAAAATTATTTTTTAATTTTTAAAACTCGAAAAATTATCAAAGAGGCAATTCTTATAGGCGTATACTGTGAGGTATCCCCATATTAAAAGCAGAATATTAGAATAACAATATACAGGCAATAAAGAAGGGCAAAATTGAATTCCATAACAATCTGCTTAATTTAGAAAAGGTGTCTCTGCAATGGCTCCAAAGTTCAGAACTTAAAAGAAGTAAGTCCATTCATTAATGATGCCAGATGAATGGACTGTAAACCATTTTTACCGTACCTTTGATTTTAATTTCCCATTCTCTCTTGAGGAAGACATATCTTTGATCGATTCTGGAGGCATATAATTGACTGTGCCAACCTATTTTCCAAGTCACAGAAAACACAAATTAATAAAAATGTTTTAGTTTTAAAAAATATATTCTTAGAGCATTGTAATAATTACAGATTTCATTATTTTACCTAAAAATTTACAATAATTTCAAACAATGTTAAGATAAACGTCAAACTTCTTTATAACATCAGTGAAATAAATTGGTTAGAAAATTAATTCCTTTTAGAATGCTGAATTTATATATCGTTATGTTGTTGTTAAGTGTTGTCAAGTCAGTTCCAACTCATAGGGACCCTATATAGGGTTTCCGAGGAGCAGCTAGTAGGTTTGAACTGCTGACTTTTGTGATTCACAGTCCAGTGCTGATCCTACAGTACTACACCAGGAGTGCACATTTATTATAGAGGGTAACTAATAATGTCAGCCGTATAACCTGGCCAGCCTAAAGTTATATTAATGGTCATACACTTTGAGGAACCTAATCAGTCATTTCTACATCAGAATAGACCTAATTTTTTTTTTTTTCATAAGCCAACCAATATACAAACAAGAGCAGTATGGTTTATTTCCACATACACCTTGAGCCCATGTCTAAACTAAGATGGGGTGTACATCTAAATTAAGCAAGAGTTCCTATAACATGATTGTTTTTGTTGTTATGTGCCGTGGTATCAGTTCTGACTCATAGCGACCCTGTACAGGGTTTCCAAGGCTGTAAATCTCTATGGGAGCAGAACGCCTCATCTTTCTCCAGCAGAACAGCTGGCAGTTTCAGACTGCTGACCTTGAGGTTCACAGCCCAATTCGTAACCACTACACTACCAGATCTGGCACACACGAGCCATACTATTCAAAAAGGCAGCATTTACTTAAGGACAAAATCAGAAAGGTAGGGAGAGGAGGAGGAATGGAAATCAGAAAGACAGTGAGGAAATATGCTAAGCAATGCTACACTGAGGGAACTGCAATCACGATAAAGTGTATGATTTGCTAAATGTAAAATGGATGAACTGTCGGTAACACTAAACTCACAATTAAAAAAAAAGATTATGTCACTTTATAATGCAAATGGAAGAAATGAGGAGGTACAAGAGCTGAACAGAAAATTTCGAAGATTAGCTCAAGAAGATAAAGCCAAATATAACAAAATGTGCAAAGATCTGGGATCAGAAAACCAAAAAGGAAGAACACGCTCAGCATTTCTCAAGCTGGGGGAACTGAAGAAAAAAATTCAAGACTCGACTTTTGTTATTGAAGGATTCTCTGGGCAAATTATTGAATGATACAGAAAGCATCAAGAGAAGATGGAAGGAATACACAGAATCACTGTACCAAAAGGAAATGGTTAGTGTTCAACCATTTCAAGAGGTAGCATAGGATCAAGAGCCAGTGATACCGAAGGAGGAAGTACAAGGTGCATTGAAGGAATTGGCAAAGAGAAAGGCACCAGGAATTGATGGAATAAAAACTGAAATCTTTCAAGAAAGTGAGGTGGTACAGGAGGCACATGCTCATTTATGACAAGAAATTTGGAAGACAACTATCTGGCCGACTGATTGGAAGAGATTTAGTGTCCATTCCAAAGAGAGGTGACGCAATGGAACGTGGAAATCATTGGACAATGATTTTTTGAGATCCCATGCGAGTAAAGTTTTACTAAAGGCGATACAGAAATGGCTGCAAGCATACATTGACAGAGAACTTCCAGACGTTCAAACTGGATTCAGAAGAGGCTGTGGAACGAGGGATATCATTGCTGATGTCCTATGGATCTTGGCTGAAAGCAGAGAATATCAGAAATATGTTTATCTGTGCTTTGTTGAATATGCAAAGGCTTTCAATTGTGTGGATCATGACAAGCTATGGACAACACTGCGAAGTATCAGTATCCCGGAACACTTAATTGTGCTCATGAGGAATCTGTACATGGACCAAGAGGCAGTTGTTCGAACAGAACATGGAAACACTGAATGGTTTAAAATTAAGAAAGGTGTCTGACAGGGTTATATTCTTTCACCATACTTACTCAACCTGTATGCTGAGCAAATAATCCGAGAAGCTGGGTTCTATGAAGAAAAATGTGGCATCAGGATTGGAGGAAGACTCATTAACAATCTGCGATATGCACATGATACAACTTTACTTGCTGAAAGTCAAGAAGACTTAAAACATTTACTGATGAAGATCAAAGAGCACAGCCTTCGGTATGGATTACACTCAATGTAAAGAAAATAAAAATCCTCATCACTGGACCAATAAATAACATTCTTATCAACAGAGGAAAGACTGACGTTGTCAAGGACTTCATTCTTTGTGGATCAACTATCAACACTCACGGAAGCAGCAGTCAAGAAATCAAAGGATGCATTAGGCAAATCTGAGGCACAAGACCTTTTTTGAACAGCAAAGATGTCAGCTTGAAGACTAAGGTGCGCCTGACCCAAGCCATGGTATTTTCAATAACCTCATATGCATGTGAAAGCTGGACAGTAAATAAGGAAGACTGTAGAAGAATTGACGCATTTGAGTTATGGTGTTGGAGGAGAATATTGAAAGGGCCATGGGCTGCCAAAAGAACCAATAGAACCGTTTTGGAAGAAGTGCAGCCAGAGTGCTCCTTGGACCCAAGATGACCAAACTTCATCTCTTCGGACATATTGTCAGGAGGGACCAGTTGCTGGAGAAGGATATCATGTTTGCGAAGGTGGAGGGTCAGAGAAAAATAGGAACACCCCCAACAAGATGGATTGGCCTGGTGGCAGCATTGATGGATACTCAAGCATGGCAACAGTAGTGATGTTGGCTCAGGATTGGGCAGTGTTTCGTTCTGCTGTGCATAAGGTCACTATGAGTCGGTACCAACTCCATGGTATTCAACAACAAATTTTATTAATAAAAGGAATGATCTTACTTTTATTTAGGGTCTTGTCATAGAATATAACATCAAGCTGGTTTTCACTAATGTTCACTCATATTTTTGATAAAGTGAATGATAGTTAACTAGAATTATCTGAAGGGCAATCTGTTCATCTATTCTTCCTATAAGGGAGGAATAAAATAAAAAATAATACTTCACTGAGATTTATTCTTAAGATTAAGGCAGATTCACACCAGAAATTTGTATACATGAACCGTATTATCTTGTTGCAAGCAGGATCATTTTTGACTTAATAGCTTGGTGGCATTGCTTTAGTTTTTAAAGGATAAATCTCAATAAAATATTATAAAAATGCTATTCAGAGCAATATTTATTATGACATTCTAATATAATAGCCTACTTAAATTTATTTTATAGACATTCTCTCAATTCACAATAATTTTTTTTTTTAAAGAAATATATTTCAGATTTATGTGATAGGTAAAACTTTGCTAATGTGGAAAACAGAATTTCATTACCTCATGGACAATGAAAAACAAGTAACTCCAGTTCCCTATTTGGTGGGTATCAGGAAACTCTAAGTGAAATGCTGAGGTCAATTTTAGATACTAACTAAGGTGAATTCCTAAGCAGGTATTAATAGATCACGACATCAGTTATGGATTCCTGGTGTAGTGCTAGAGGATAATGCACTAGACCTCAAGGGCAGAAGTTCAAATCCATCACCTGCTCCTAGGAAACCTGATATGGGGCTATGAGTCGGAGCCAACTTGATGATGTATAACAACAAAACACCTCAGCTATGGAGTATAGATGTGGCACTGTAGGATAGGCACTGGACTGCCAACAACACTGTCTACAGTTCAAACCTACCAGTCACTCCTCAGAAACCCTATACAGGTTGCTATGAGTCAGAACTGAGTTGATGGCACTTAACAACCACCACCTCAGCTATAGGAAGAGCATTCAAAATGGCCAGACACTATATTTCTACCTGATCTTGACTTTCTACTATAAATTTTATTAACTGTAATTATAGTTTTGATTTTGATTTTACAGTTATAGAATACATTTCTTATTAAAAGGCTTCAAATCCTTTGCGGAATGAGATAGATAAAAATAAATCTCTAGCAAATTATTGTTCCTCGGAAACCCTATACAGGGTCACTATGGGTCAGAACTGACTCAATGGCACTTCGACAACAACAACTAGCAAATTACACTTCACTGTGAAAAAGAATCGAACTCTACAGAGTGGTAACTAACAACATTCATTAAAAATCTTACCTGAGAATCTTTAACAATACTTGTGGTATCTGGTTGCATTTGGTTTGCAATCCCAAAATCAATTAGCTTTAGCATTCCATCAACTATTAGAAAGTTAGCAGGTTTCAAATCACTGTGAACAATACCTTCAAAATAAAAACCCACTATAAAATTAAACAACGTAAAACATTCTAAAAGTAAGATATTTCACAATCTACATACCAAGTTGGTACCTTCAGTCAGTCAATTCAAATGAATTATTTTTTATATATTCTACAAATACTTATACACCATCTGCTGTGTGCCAGGCACCATTTTAAGTACTTTTCTGGTATTGAATCATTTAATCCTTTTCAGATTTCAGTATTTTTATCATCCTTACTCTAGGAAGGGGGGATAAGCATTACTATCATTCCCATTTTCATATTGAGAAACTAAAGTTAAAGGCTGTAAATCACTTACTCAAGACCACAAGTGACGGGACCATGAGTTGAGCCCAGGCTATCTGGCTCCAGAGCCTATACTCTTAGCCACTGTGACTCACAGCATATCAGGGGCATCCTTAAATCACACTACCAGGTAGCAAGACTCTAATGCTTCTCATATCTCCATCTCTATGGGCTTGATGTTGCTCACTAATGAATTATCTTCTAACTTAAAAGAAGGTACACATAGGCAGAGACAAATTACAATGACCAATGCTGACAATTAAGAAAGAAAGAAAAAAAAAGACGAGAAAAAGTACAGGGGAAAAGCAGAGAAACCCTAAAAAAAAAAAAACAAAAAACAACCAACTCTCACAACCAAGAAGGTATTGCTAAAAATAAAAAAGAATAAAACCAAACACCCAAACAGAGAATAAAATATAAACTGATTAGGACAATGAGTGAAATAAATAAATAATGACACTTTTAGAATGCCTGAATCACAAAATCTCAGACTTGCAAATAATAGTTATTTGCAGATGATGATTATGAACTATGCTAATATCAAGAAACATACATTCTTTCTCATAATGGATGTGGGACTTGAGTTCATGTCCGCTATCTCCTGAATTAGCAATGTTTTCTTCCTTCATTTAAAAATAAACTTCCAATTTTTAAATAAAATGGCCAATGTCTACTATTTTGACATGAGAGCAGTATTTCTCTAAGATAACACTATTTCAGAGTCACTATTCTAAAAAGACATAAAAATTTTAACTTTATATATGAAGAAATTTTTTAAAATACCATGTTGATGAATTGTATGAACAGCCTCCAACATATTTTTCCAGTAACTCTTGCGTTCCCATGGGTTGATAGATTTTTTCTTTTTAAGCCAACTATTAAGATCAATATTTCCACACTCCATTACCATGTATATGCAATGGTCAGTGATTTCACTGTAGATAAAAGGAAATAACAGCAACAAAATAATAAATAGCTGAGTTATAATAATCCTTACTAAGTATTTACCAGAATTATAGCCACACACACAAAGATGAATTTTCATTAAAAAATTTTTTTAAAAACTTACTAATCATAAAGTCGGATGATCTTATCACTGTGTTGTTGTAATTTATTCAAATAAGCTATTTCATTCCTGTAACTATCAATAGTTTGATTATCTGCTTCTTCTAAGTTCACGTATTTTATAGCATGTATCTGTTTCTTTTCATTTAACACCTGAAATACCTAAATAATAGTTCAAAGAAAAGAGTTTAGAATACATTAAGCATATACTATCACATATTTATTAGACAAAATGTTATGTTGAGAAAATTCTGAAGGAAATACTGGCGTAACCAATTAAAAGCTTCTTAGCCTGTTGTATGTTTTGTAGTGCCACTGAGTCGGTTCTGACTCATAGCAACCATGTATAGGGTTTCTGAGGCTTTTTAAATCTTTGTGGGACCAGAAAGCCTCATCTTTCTTCCACAGAGCAGTTATCAGGTTCAAACCGATAATCTTGTGGTTCACAGTCCAGTGCTAATTGTATGGAGTCACTGCTCCCATTTTATGAATACAGAAGGAAAAATATTAACCAGAACATGGCACTAATAATCTGTTTCCAACCATCTACAATAACAAGTATTCAATAAGTTATAGCTGTAAACCTTAAAAAGGTTTCATATTAACATATGGTGGTTGGCGGCTATGTGCTGTGGAGTCAGTTCCAACTCATACAGGGTTTCCGAGGCTGTAAATCTTTACGGGAACAGAAAGCCTCATGTTTCTCCAGTGGAACAGCTGGTAGTTTCGAACTGCTGACCTTAAGGTTCACAGCCCAATTCATAACCACTATGCTACCACTGTTCCTTATTAACATATGAGGGGGCTTAAAATTTTCATAGAAAAATGGAACTAAAAAGATCATGGAGGGGGTGGGGCTTGATGGCGGATAGGGCAGAAGTGCAGTGAAGATCTCTGTCAGCAGTAATACTGAATACCAGATGAAATAGGTTCAGGGGATAGCTCCAAAACTCTGAGCCACGTATATAAGAATAGTTAAAAAGTTTGAAGGCTTATAGCCAGTGGAACCTGTAGTGGATGCAAGAAATCTTGTACTTTCAAAGGTGCTGGGCTCAGCAGCCTGGAGCCGACACCTTGGGCAAACCAAGAGGTGAGACCAAACAGGGCAGCGAGGAGACCCACCACAGACTGATGCCTGCGGAAACTTCTGATACAAAGGTGTTGACATTACATTAGTTTTGTTTTGTTCTGTTTGGTTTGTTTTTTTGGTATCTGTTCATTGGCCTCTTGCTTTCTACGCACCTCCATTCTGGTGACTAGAGGGGTTGAGTGAGTGGACACCCCCCTACATCCCCACGGCTTCAGGGTTCTATTATGCATGTGCACAGACTTCCTCAAATTTAAAGAGGCAGAGTCTTCAAAAAAATCAACCAGCAGCTCAAAACAGCCACAGCTGGCCCTGAACTGTTTCTCACTAGGAAACAGGTTAGAATGGGGATTGTGGAGTGGGAGAGACAGAACGAAAAACGAAACAGGCCAAAAATTAAATCCTGAGTTACATCTTAACAACCAACAGTGGCATCCTGAAATTTCTCAGGTGGCCTTGAAGGCAAGAAGCTGAAAGAGAATACTAAAGTCATACCCATATTAGGCTACAGATTTTTTTTTTCCCTCTGTCTCTCTTCTCTCTTTTCTGTGATTATAGACTACAGTATCTAATCTGATATTTTTTGCTGTTTTTTTTTTTAGTTCCCCCTTTTACCTTTATGAGGCTCTTTCTCTCCCTACATTACCCACGGAGAGATAGCAATTGCTGTCATACAGTCGAGCTAAAATCACACCCTATAAAATCCCATAGTCCAGACAAGAACCAATACCAACTGCCATACACCAGGAAGGCAGACAACACCTGTGATAGTTACTCTGAGTTAAAGAAGAATGAAAAAGGAAGCCCTTCTCCTGATCACATCCGTCTGGAGGCAATCAGAAAGCATAAAAACAACAAAACACACACTCAATGTGGGGAGGGGAATGGAAGAACAAGGTGGATGGGAGAACAAGACAGGTTTGCATGGGCTAAGTGAGACAGAGATAAATAATAATGTCCGCACAACCTTGGAACAACAGGGTTCTGGAATACAGGGATTCAGGCATAGTTTGAATGGGTAAAAGAGGGGAAATAATGTTAAGATGCTTGGCTGTCTTTTGAATGTTGTTGTCCTTTGCATACCATTGTAAAATAGACACTTGAGATGGAGAGAAAGGTACAGCCAGAAACATCACTATAGAAAGCTTATAAGTCTGTCTTCAGCCTGTAACTGATTGGAATACCTAAAATGGGGTCAGAACTTGCCCAGTGAAGGAGAGGCTTCCTGCGGGGCCTTTGCATTACATAAGACCATAGGTGGAATCCTGATCCCCACCCTGAATCTTCTGAGGTGGGAAATCTCCACTTGAAAGGATGGGCAGACCAGCCTGGAGCGCTAGAACCAAAGATACTTCTTGAAAGAAAGATCGGCAGGAAAAATCAAAAACACGAACAGTAGTCCAATTGATTACTGTAAGAACAAGCAAGCTGTCCACCATCAAGGCAAGTGGTTAGGTCCCTCCAGGGCAACCCCCCTTGCAAGACTAAGACTCAAGGGGAATACACAAGCAGGTATGTGGTCTGACCACAGATATGGGGAAGTGGGAGAAAAACAGCAATCAAGTTGTGAGCTAAGTCCGACCACATTCAATAGACTCCTATGAACCTGGGTTAAGACCTGGTTGGCCAGCAGTATGGCAAGTCCTAGGGACTCTTGGTCCCAGAGACAGGGACATGGCCACAGAGGACTAGAGCAGAGAGTGAAGCATCCAGCTGATAAGAAATGTGGGGAAATACACAGGAACACCCATACTTGCAAATAGTACACATTTGACTGACCTAGCTTCAATGGCTGATGATTAGAGCTCAATTAGAAGAAGAAAGAAGAGGAAAAAAAGTGTAACCTGATACAATTTGATGAACTTGATCTATACCTATGGATGTAGTAGCTTAAAAGAGGGAGCAAATCTTTATAGTGAGGACCATTCCCACCCCTTCAGTACAAAGGGTAGATAGGGATGGGTAACTTAGACAACAGCTACCCAAAATGGGGGGTGGGATGGGGTTGGTGGGTGGCTATAAAGGCAAGAAGTGACTGGCTTACAAGCTTTTAAGAGGGAGCCTAGATAAAGAGGGTTACGCAGGAAGGTAGACTCTCCACTGAATGGTTTCCAATCTGTCTGGACAGGGCTGATGTAAGGAGATGGGGATAAGACTCTTGTGGTACAAGAGTGAATAACTGATATCAGGACTGACTGTAAGGACTGGAAATGTAAAGGTAGATGTATTGTAACAAAAGGAGGGGAGTGGTTGACTTTGCAGTCCAGGAGCAGAGGGCCCTGGGACCATCAAGGGAGAGGAGCAGAGTGTGGGATCCTATCCAGAGAAGCAGTGACACCAGAGATGGAGGCAGAGGCAATGACGTGGAGAGATGGATCGATTCAGGACTGTAGACCCAGGGAGGGACAGGGATTGTGTGCTGACGACCAGGGGGCAGGCTTGCGAGGTGTACCCTTTGGATGTTTGATGAGGCACTGAGGGGATTGTAACCATGGCAATGAAGCGAAATAACAATCGGATGAATGTAAAGTTAATGTTCTCCCATTTAAACTATCATATAATTCATAATAAAAACTTAAAAAAAAAAGATAATGGAATTTCTCCACAAACTTTTTGAAGGCTTCTTGAATAAGTAAGATGATTTAAATTCCTTTTATGTTGAAAACACTCTATTGGATGTTTTAACCAGGAAAATAAAATAAACAAAAGACATTTAAAAAACTGAAAGAAGATTAGGAGCTGTGACAGGAGTAAAGTCTCAAGAGTTTACTTAAATGCTTAGCAAAACTCAAGAAGAAATGCAGAACACTTGGTTGTATACACTTACAGCCCCAATTAGATTCTGACTCATAGCGCCGCTAGGACAGGGTAGAACTGTCTCCAAGGCTATAATCTTTATGGAAGCAGACCTGCCACATCTTTCTATCATGCAGTGGCTGATAGGTTTAAACCAACGACCGTTCAGTTAGTAGTTGAGCACTTAACCACTGTACCAACCACCAGGACTCCCTAGTTGGATAAGTCTAAAATTCAAAACCATGAACTCGGTTGAGAGCACCACAGTAATGAGTTAGGAGAAAAAAAGCAGAGGTCAAGACCTGAACAGCAGGGCATTTCAACCAATAAGATCAGAATATGGAAAAGATTGAAAAGGAATGGTCAATTTAAGAGGAGGAAAACTAAGGTCAATGGTTGAGAAGTGATGAGGGCAGGGGATCAGAAGGCCCTTTAAAGAAAGGGTGATACAAATCCCTAGAGGTTAACGAAGAAGAGCCAGCCACAAAAGAAAAAAAAGTAAAGTTTGGAATATTTTTATTCATTTAGTATTTGAAATACTTACCTTACTTGAACCTCCACTTCCTACCTGCTTCAATATGGAATAAATTCTTCCTTTAACTGTAATGCATTCATTTGTTGAAGAGGATGATGAAATCTAAACAAGTAAAATATATAAACAAAAGTTTAAAGAATATGTTAAAAAACCTAGCCAGTATTCAAAACGCTTCTATTTTTGAAATAATCATAAGTACTCAGTATTTTTTAAAAAGGGAACTTGTTCTATATGCTTCAGTCAAATAAAATCATTAAATGAACAGACAGACAAATTTCCCAAGTATCCTTCATTGATTACTTTTTTTTTACATAAGCCCTAAAGGAGGGGAAAAAAACATTAACATCCAATATGTTGTTGTTGTTGCTGTTTTTGAGTGCCGTTAAGTCGGTTACGACCTGGTATAGGGTTTCTGAGGAGTGCCTGGTGTGTTTTAATCACTAACCTTGCGCTTTAAACTGACCTTGTGGTAGAGTGCTTATCCTACAGTGCTACACCAGGCTTCCAATATCCAAACTCATAAGTTATCATTCTTTAATTTTTCCCTCCTATTCTTTATACTTATATACCTCCATGCATACAACTATATCATTACCATTTTCCTTATCTAAGAATATATTATTAAGAAGTCAATGTTCTAAGGTAGTAGGCACTCCAGAGCCAATCAGACAAATTTGTTTCAGCAATGTACTTGGTTTGCTGGGAGATGTTAAATGAGTTACTTAAATTCTTAGAACTTTGACATTTTCTTTGGCAAAAGTTCCAACTGATATACTATATAACTTGATCCTTTAATCTCCCTGTGGTACAATGAATTACTGCTGGCTCTTCTAGCCACAGTCTTTATAAAACTCCCATCAAACGACTGGGTGGGAACATGCAAAACAGGTGTATGGAGATTTAACAAGGGGATTAGTCAATTTGCCATCCCACTAGTTTTAAGATGAGCCATCTGAGAAGCAGGAAGGGGGAATCATACTACCATCAAGAAAGAAAAGTCAGGAGTGGAATGAGTGCATCCTTTGGATCTGAAGACTCTTGTATGCTGAACCTCCTTGATCCAGGACTCATAGAGCTGTGATACCAGGGGAGCGGCAAAAGGGTGGTAAAGGAGCAGCAGCAACAACACCAAGAGCACAAGACAGAGTGGTGGGCTTTCCAGCCCATGGAGCAAGCAAGCTGAGTGCCTTCAGGCAGGAGGTTCACTTGCAGAGTGGGTTGCCTCTAGGCACTTAATTGGAGGAGCAGGTTTGCTAACCCCATGGAATGAATGGATTTAGGTTGAGACTAATGGTGGAGTAGCATACCCTTTGAGAATTTACTGGCAACACTAAGTGCTTTGTAACATTGCCTGAGCTGGGCAGAGGTCAAAGGGCCATGTGGTTGAGAGGCTGAGGACCACAGAGACGTATACCTGCCAGCATGGCTGAGAAGAGGCAGTCATAACCAGAAGAACTATACCTTGAACTTTTCTGAAACTGAAATGTAACCTGTTAACTTGCTTGGTCTGTGAGTTCTGTGCAGCCATTGTAATGAATTATAGAATCCAGAAGAGAAGTAGAAAAGTGTTGTGGGAGGGGCAGTTGATGTCACAATTAATAAAGAGGGTTTGAGGGTGGAGGCATGTCTGTCTGACCTCTGCCTCATATGAATACACCTTTGGCTGAAGTTTAGTTTGAGAGGAGTTCAGACGTAACTTCCACCCATCATTCTTACACCTTCCCCTTCCCTTATGCTTGATGTTCCAGGAACTGTGAAAGTTACTAGTTCTGTGAATAGGCAGCTGGGCCTTTCCATATGATGTAACCCCTTGTTTAACTCAATGATTTTATGCATGACAGAAAAAGCACAGCAAGAACACAAAATCATTTGGCTGAATCAAGGTCTAAAAAATGTGACCTTTAGGCAAAAGCATTTAAATAGCTATATACTTATATATGGAGTCCTTGTATGATGCTGTATAATAAAACACTGGACTGAAAGGTCAGTTTGCACCACGAGGTCAGTGGTTCAAACTCACCAGCCGCTCCTTGGTAACCCAACACAGGGCTTATATGAGTCAGAACTGACTTGACAGTACTTAACAACAATACTTATACATATGAGAATAGTGATTATTGTGAAGCTGAACAAAGTAGCAAGAAAGGAGACAGACGGGTGAATTGTCAGCTAGTCTGATGCACACAGCCATTTTGAATGTTTGCAAGCAGTGTTTGATAGAGACAACAGCCTGACACCAGATGATGAAAAAGGTGGCATTTTCCCTTGCTTCCCACACCATCCTGATGACCAAAAGCATGATCAGTCTCAAGCATCACCTACTCATTGGCTGGTGACAGCCCTGAGGCAGAAGCCATGCCAGGTGTACTTCTCTTAAGTCTGGAGGCATCTGAACTCTACCTCCTCAGACGTGGGCCTTTATCCACTCCTATTCCCCCTAATTATCGATATACAACAGCCCAAAGCAGCCAAACCCACCTTCAACTCTGCTACAGGAATAGCAAACAGAGAATAGTGCACACACTCACATTCTCTACTGCACCTGCTAAGAGACAGGTACGTGGTGGGTGCCTAAGTACACACCAATATCAATATAAGTACAACATCACCACAATATCGTGGAGAAAACAGAGATAATCTCAGTTCACATGAAGAAACAAGACAGCTCTAATAAGTGAACAAATATAAAGCCAGAAGACCTTTCAGAAGAAGGAAGGGCATTGGAATAACCTGATAAAAGATTCAAAGAATGAGCGGCACCTTCAAGAATCTGAAAGAAAGACCAAGAAAACTACAGACATAATTAAAGAAAACAAAGATAAAACTTTAGGAGGATTCAGGAAAACATTATAACACATTGAAGGGGTAAAAGAAGGCCCAATTGGTGAGCTTGAAGACATATCTCTTAATATTCATCTGCTAGAAGAACAATCAGAAAAAAGAACCAAAACCCCCAAAGAATGCAGCTGAATTATGTGGGACACCATCCAGAGGAATAACATGTGTGATCGGAATTCCAGAACAAGGATAAAACAAAAACAACACAAAGAAAATTGTTGAAGAGATATTGGAAGAGACGTTCCCTAACATCATGAAAGATGAAAAGATATGCATACAAGAAACTGAATGAACCCCAAATAAGATCTACCCCAAAAGAAAATCATCAAGACATACCATAATCAAACTTTCCAAAATCAAAGACAAGTAAAGAATCCTGAGAGCAGCTCGGGACAAATGAAAAGTTACTTTCAAAGGAGAATGAATTAGACTAAGCTCTGCATTCTCAGCAGAGTAGAATAACCAATAAGACTAAATTCTGATTTCTCTCAGCAGAAAGTGTGCAAGCAAGAAGGCAATTAAGATGAAATGCATAAAATTCAGAAAGAAAAAAATGCTAAACAAGAATTGTATGCTCAGTAATCTGTCCCAGACATGATAGTGAAGTTAGGACATTTCCAGATAAGCAGAAATTAAAGGAATTTGTAAAAACCAGACCAAGCTTACCAAAAATACTAAAGGGAGTTCTTTGGACAGAGAAAAAACAATAATAAACTACAACCTGAGTTTGCCATATATGACACCACCATCCACAAGTCAATCCAGACGGAGATATATCCAAATTAAAACAAACCTACAAGACTGAAAATAGGGAATCAGAGATATCAATTTGCAACGAAGATAATTACAAAGTAAAAAGTGTGAATGGTGAAATTATAGAACTTCCAAATAGAAAGGAAGTAAAGGAGCTCTGGTAGTGTAGTGGTTACAAGTCAGGTTCTAACCTCAAGGTCTGCAGTTAGAAGCTAACAGTTGTTCCATGGGAGAAAAATGAGGCATTCTGCTCCCGTAAAGATTTACAGCCTTGGAAACACTATTCATTGTCACTATCAGTTGGAACTGATTCCATGGCCCACCATCACCACCAAAGTAGATTTCAAGATACAACAGACTGTTTTAAACTTGGGAAGAAATTAATACACGTGTTACTTGAGTGAAGGGGAAGGCAATATACAATTATAGACAAGCAGGCTGAACAGGTGTGGGAGGAAGAGTAGGCCTATACCCACAAATATATAGGTTGGGCAAAAGATATTTGTACATGGGTATTTACTTTTACTGCAAACAAATTCATACATGAGAAGCACTGTTGTTAAGTGTCATTGAGTCAACTGATCTTGTGATCCTGTGCTAATCCTACAGGATCACACCAGGACTCCATTAAGAAGTATATGGGGGGCAAAGTTATGATAAATTCTTAGATATAACCAAACACTTTAAGGGAATGAGTTGCTCAGCTGGGAGTCTCGAAGGACTATAGTCTTAGGGAGCACACCAAGGTCAACCGGAATAACATAATTCACAAAGACAATGTTCAACATCCTACTTTGGTAAGTAGCAACTAGGGTCTTAAAATGAACAGTTCATGAGTGGCCATCTAAGGTGTAACTATCTAGAGGAAAGATGAAAACTGAATATACATGGAAACAATTCATCCAGTGGACAAATGGGTCACACAAACATCCATCTACACAAACCTGAGACCAGACTTGATGGTACCTTGCTAGGACTACCAGCTGTTTGGAAAGGGATCATATTAGATGATTTTGGATAGAGTGGGAAACAATGTAAAACAGAATTGAAACTTCTAATTGAGACCAGGCTTACTGTTCAGACAGAGATTATGGAACCCCCAGGACTGTAGCCCTTAGTCACCCCTTCAGGTTCAGAATGAAGTCACCCCTGTGGCTCAGTTTTCAGCCAAACTGGACAGACAGGTCTACCAAGGGGAACAATAACACTACTGAAACATGCAAACCTTAACATTATCAACTAGTTGAGATCAAGAGGACAGTATGTACCCAAGGACGAACTTTAGAAGGGTTAGAAAGAAAGAGGAATAGAATAGGAAACACAGAGATGAAGTGGGATAAGTGATGCTAAATTGAGAGGACTGTAATCAATTAGATGAAACAAAACGCATGTGAGTTGTAGAATATAAAATTGATGATCTGCTCTATAAACCTTCATCTAATTCTCAATGAAATTTTTAAAAAAAGACCTGACATTTAAAAAACATGCTTTACAATATACAACCGTGTTAATTCAACATCAGTTTTGAAGGACTACAACTGTTATTTTAAAAATGATATTCCTTTTTGAATACAACCCTTTATAAGACAACAATCTTTCAAAATCCCCTGAAACATTCCTATCTTAATGAATAGTTTGATCGATTTTGCCTATTAACAATTGTACCTTATGTTTGATTGTTTGTTTGGCCTGTACCAATTCACTATGTTATGGTTGGATTGTGTACCCTCAAAATACAAGGGAGCTCAAAAAGTTTGTGAAAAGATAATGAGACCTATACCTATGCATGCATACCAACTGAGAGGGATCATTCCTATTGCCTCTGTACAAAGGGCTGATAGGGACAGGCAACTTATGACATTGGCTACCTAAAATGGGAGGGGCTACAAAGGCATGAAGTGACTGGCTTACAAGTTTTCAAGAGGGAGCTTAGTTTCAGAGTGTACTGGATAAGGTAGAATCCCAACTGAATAGTTTTCATCTTGTCTAAATGGGTCTGGTGAAAGGAGATGGGAATAAGATTCTTATGATTCAATAGTGAGTAATTTGTTATCATGACTAATTGCAACTGTCACAACTGTAAAGGTAGAAGTTTTGTAACAAAAAGGGGGAAGCAGTTAATCTTACAATCCAGGAATAGAGGACTCTAGGGCCATCAAGGGAGAAGAGCATGAGTGGAATGTGGGACCCTATCCAGAAAAGTAGCGACACCAGAGACGAGGACATGAAAAGAGGGAGCAGCTGAGGACTGTGGACTTATGGAAAGAGAAAGGCTGTGTGCTGGCAGCCAGGAGGCAAGTTTGCAAAGTGTACCCTTTGGTTGTTTAAATGCTTATAAATTCCTGAGTGTTTTTGTGTACATCCAAAGAAACCAGAGGGAATAAAAGCAAATACTGTTGAATGATGATGCACGAAGGGGATTGTAATCATTGCAATGAAAAGAAACACTATAGGATGAGTGTAAAACTGATGTTCTCCCATGTAAACTGCACTCAATTCACAATAAAAACTTAAAAAAAAAAAAAAAGATAATGAAACGTTTCCTTGAACTTTTCAAAGTTCTTTTTTTTTTTTTTTTTTTAAAAAAAAATCCAATTCCCTGTAATTGTGTTTAGCTTTTAACACAAAAAGGAGTTTCAAAAGTTCAAGGAAATTTTTCTAACCTTTATATTTTACCATGCTTTTGAATGTAGAGACGCCAAAACAACTGGAAGAAATGAAGAAATAAAAGAGATCGAACAGACATTTTCAAAGGACAGCTCGAGAAGACATTTAGGTATATTATAATGAAATGTGCTAAGATCTGGAGATAGAAAACCAAAAGTGAAGAACACATTCAGCCATTTCTCAAGGTAAATGAAATGAATAAAAAAATTAAGCCTTGAGTTGCAATAGTGAAGGAGTCTATGGACAAAATACTGAACCATTCAAGAAGTATCCAAAGAAGATGGAAAGAATACACAGTTATTATATCAAAATGAATTGGTCAATGTTCAACCATTTCAAGAGGTAGCATATGATCAAGAACCAACGGTATTGAAGGAAGAAGTCCAAGGTTCACTGATGGTACTGTTGAGAAAGAAACAAGGCTCCAGAAATTGACACAATACAAATGAAATGTTTTAACAACCTGATGCTGCACTGAAAGGCGCTTACTAGTCTATGTCCAAAAGTTGAGGACTACGGTGCACCTGAGCCAAGCCACGGTATTTTCAATTGCCTCAAGATGGAACTGTGAGTTAATGCACTGACTGCAAAGTTAGTTTGAACTGCAAGGTCAGCAGTTCAAGTTCATCAGTTGCTCCTCAGAAACCCTATACAGGGTCACTATGAGTTAGAACTGACTCAAGGGCACTTAGCAACAACAATAACATATGCATATGAATTGATTTTAGTGGAATTTCCAGACTTAGGCAAAGCAGGAAGAAGGAGAGGCAGATTATTCCTGAATGGCTAGCCACTGAAAACCTTCGAAACAACAGCAGAACATTGATATAGGGCTAGATGGTAAACCACTACTAGGTTGACAGGTGATTAAATATGACTGGGGAGGGCATGGAATAGATATCTCAGGACCTTTGTTTGCAGATGGGACACAACTCAAAAAGAGACTAACGAGCTGTAAACATTCATTAGTAATTGGAATTTTATTAGGACAACTGGAAGTCATCAAAAATGAAATGGACTATGTTATGTCAACTGACCATGGTGTCCTCTGAGACTGTGGTCCTGGGGGACACCATGGTCAACTGGCATAACATAGTCCAAAAAGACAATATGCTTTAATTAAAAAAAAAAAAAAAAAAAAAAAAAGACCAGGTTCACTGGTCAGAAAGAGACTGGAGGGACCTGAGGCTATGGCCCTCAACCTCCCTTCAGGTCTGGAAAGGAACTCACATGCTCACAAGTATGGTCTAATTTTCAGATAAGCAGGAGATAGGTTTACAGTGGGGAGGGGAGCAACACTAGCAAGGTATGCTCAACACAGAACGGTCAATTATTCAAAATCAAAAGGGCAACATTTTCCTAAGGGCAAAGTTAAGAAGGGCTATGCAAGATGGGTGCAATGCAAATAGGAATCAATGGGAAGAAGTAGGATAACTGCTGTTGCAGGGAAAGGACTGTAATCATTGAAATGAAACAAAGTGGATGATTTGTTGAATGTAAAGCTGATGTTCTTGTCTGTAAACCTTTACTCAATTTACAAAAAATGAAATGGAATGCATATAAAGATCAATATCCTAGGCACTGGGTGAGCTGAAATCGACTGGTATTGGCCATTCTGAATTAGACAATCATAAGATTTACTAAGCCAGAAATGACAAGCCAAAGAGGAATGGTGTTACAATCATTGTCTAACAGAGCATTTCAAGATCTATCTTGTGTACAATGCTTTCTATGACTGAATAATATCCTTATGTTTCCAAGAAAAACCAGTTAATACCTCTATTATTCAAATTTCACACCAACCACTAAAGCCAGTGACATGAAATTGAAGAATTCTATACCAACTTCTTCAGGCTTAAATTAGTCAAACATGCAATCAAGATGCATTGATCATTCCTGGCAATTAGAAAGCTAAAGTTGGAAACAAAGATAAAAGATCAGCAGTTGGAAAATATTGGTTATAAAAATAATGGAGATTGCATTATAGAATTTTGCAAGCCCAAGGACTTCTTCATTGCAAATGCCCTTTCAACAACATAAAAGTATACTTTGCATGTGGACCTCCCAGATGGAACACATGGGAATCAAAATGACTACCTTGTGGGAAGAGACAATGGAGAAGTTCAATATTATCAGCCAAAACAAGGCCACGAGCTGACTGTGGAACACACCACTTGCTAGGATGCAAGTTCAGGCTGAAGTTAAATAAAGTTATAACAAGTCCATGAGACCCAAATTGACTGTGAGTATATCCCATGTACAAACTTGTGCAACAGACACTAAAGACTAGAAACCTGTGATGCCATCAAGAGCATCGTTCATGAGGAAAGACTAGAAATAAAGACCAAATGAATGTCAGAAGAGAATCTGAAACTTCCTCTTGAATACAGAGATGCTAAAGAAATTTGAAGAAATGATGCAGTAGAAGAGATGAACAGAAAAATTTCAAAAGGAGCATTGAGAAGCAAAAATCAAATATAATGAAATGTGCAAAGACCTGGATTTAGAAAACCAACAAAGAATATGTTCAACATTTCACGCTGAAAGAACTGAATAAAAAATTCAAGCCATAGGTTGCAATATTGAAGGTTTCTCTTAGAAAAACACTTGAATGATGCAAGAAGCATAAACAGATGCTTGGAATACATACAGTCACTGTACCAAAAAGAATTTCTTGATGCTTAATCATTGTAAGAGGTACCATATGATCAGGAATGAATGATACTGAAGGAAGAAGTTCCAGCTGCACTGAAGCCATTGGCAAAAAACAAAGCTCCAGGAATGCAAATTGAAATGGTTCAACAAACTGATGCAGCACTGGATGCACTCATTCTTATAAGTTAGGAAATGTGGAAGATAGCTAGCTACCTGACCAACCAATATGAAGGGATCCAAATTTGTGCCCATTTCAAATAAAGGTGACAGAACAGAATGATGATTTAATATCACATTCAAGTAAAATTTTGCTGAAAATAATTTTAAAACTATTGCAACAGTACATCAACAGGGAGCTGCCAGAAATTCAAGCTGAATTCAGAAAAGGGTGTGGAACTAGGGATATTACTGTTGATGTCAGATGGTGTTGGAGAGAAAGCAGAGAATATCAGAAAGATGTCTACTTGTGCTTTATTGACTATGCAAAGGCTTTTGATAGTGTGGCTCAATACAAACTATGAATAACATTGTGAAGAATGGGTATTCCAGAACACTAAATTGTGCCCATGAGGAAACTGTACAAAGACAAAGAGGCTGTTATTTGAACAGAATAAGGACATAAGAAATGGTTTTAAATCAGGAAAGGTGAGCACCAGGGTTGTATCCTTTCACTATACTTCTACAATCTATATGCTGAGCACATACTCAATTAGGCAAATCTTCTCCCATGTAAACCACCATTTAATTCACAATAAAAACTTGAGAAAAAAGAAAAAAAAAAAATGACTTCCAACTAAAAGTCCGGGCCCAGATGGCTTTACTGGTGAATTCTATCAAATATTCAGAGATGAGCTGCCACCAAATAGATTCAAACTATTAAAAAATACAGAAAAGGAAGGAAAACTCCCAAATCCATTTTATGAAGCAAGCTCAACCCTGATACAAAATCAGGGAGACATCACTAAAAAGAAAATTATAGACAAAATCCTTCATGAACATAGATGCAAAAATTCTCAACAAAGCCCAAGCCAGAAGAATCCAACAAAACGTATCAAAAAAATGTAAAACATCATGATCAAGTGGGACTCATACCAGATATGCAGAGGTGACACCTTGAGTGGTGCTGTAGGATCAGCACTGCACTGCAAACCACAAGGTCAGAAGTTTCAACACACTGACTGTTCCTCGGACACCCTATATACAGTTGCTGTGAGTTGGAACCATCTTGATAGCACTTACCAACAATAACAACAATCAATATAATCCACCACAAAACAAAGGAAAGAAAACACATGATCATATCAACTGATGTTGACAGAGTACTTGACAAAACCCAACACCCATTCCTGATAAAAACACTCAAAAAACAGGAATAGAACGCAAATTCCTCAACATAATTAAGGGCATATATACAAAACAAACAGCCAACAGCACTCTGAATGGACAGAAATTAAAAGTAGTCCCTTTGTGAACAGGAACCAAACAAGAATTCCCTTTATCACCACTCCTATTCAATACTGTGCTGGAAGTCTTAGCCAGAGGTACAAGGCAAGAAAGTGAAGTTATAAGTATCCAAATTGGTAAAGAAGAAGCAAAACTCTTTCTACTTGAAGATGATATGATCCTGTACACAGAAAATCCCAAAGGCTCAACAAGAAAAATATTGGAACCCACTGAAAGATTCACCAAAGTTTCAGGGTACAAGATCAACATATAAAAATCACTTGCATTGAGCCTTTGTAGTATATAGGACCTTAGGTAGAATCCTGAACCCCATCCAGAACATTCTGAGGTGGGACATTCCCACTTAAAAGCACAAGCAGACCAGTCAGGAACAGCTAGAGTAACAAAAGACTTCTTGAAAGACAAGCAGAAAAAATCCACAACAAAAATGGTGGTTGAATGGCCACTACAAGAATGAATGAGCAAGTCGCTCGCCTGGAAGCCATCCATCAAGACAAGTAATCAATTCCTTTCAGGACAACGCCCCCTCCAAGACTGAAACTCAAAGTGAACACATGGGCAGGCATGTAAGCTTGCTGGCGACCACAATGGTTTATCGGTAAGCAGAAGAGGGGGAAAGGTAGAAATGAAGAAATGGGCTGAGTTCAACCACGTTCCATAGACTCCCGTTGACCTGGAGATGAAAGAGAGAAGAGGAAAGACTGGTCAGTTCAAAGTGTGGTTTGACCAGGGGACCCCTCAGCCCATGGACAAAGATAGCCTCAGAGGGCTACAACTGAGAGCAAAGCATCCAGCTGATATGAAGTAAGGGGAGATACACAAAAACGCCCAAGCTTGTACATAGTACCCACTTGACCTAGCTTTGATGGCTTGATAATCAGAACTCAAATAGAGGAAGATTTAAAAAAAAAAAAAAATGTTAATAAAGGAACAAGTGTAAATTGCTACAATTTGATGAACTTGACCTATACTTATGGATGCAGTAGCTCAAAATACCAACTGAGCGGGAAGGAGTCTTCACATCAAGGATCAATCCTATCCCCTCTTCATATAGGATTGAATGGGATGGGCAAGGCACAAAGTGACTGGTTTACAAGTTTTCAAGAGGGAGTTTAGTTTCAGAGTGTACAGGGTAAGGCAGAATCCCCACTGAATAGTTTTCATCTTGTCTAGACGGATCTGGTGAAAAGAGATGGGAATAAGATTCTTATGATTTGACAGTGAGTAATTGTTACCATGACTAATTGCGACTGTCACAACTGTAAAGGTAGAAGTTTTGTAACAAAAAGCGGGGAGTAGTTAATCTTACAGTCCAGGAACAGAGGACCCTAGGACTACCAAGGTAGAAGAGCACAAGCGGAATGTGGAACCTTATCCAGAGAAGCAGCGACACCAGAGATGGGGGCAGAGATGAAGACATGGAAAAAGTGAGCAGCTGAGGACTCATGGAAAAAGAAAGGCTGTGTGCTGGCTGCCTGGTGCTGGTGGTCAGGAGGCAATCCAGCAAACCTTTGAAATCAGCCCTTCTCCTTCCTAAGATCCAGCAGTATTCTGACCTAACGTCCCTCCTAACTTTGACTTCGTCTAAGCTTCCCTCTGCTCTTTCACTTGGCCATCTCTGACTGACCTTTTAAATTTGAATTCAAAAAAGACCTGATACTAGCAATAACTCAGTAATATTTTTGGTGACAGTATATAGACATATATGACCATCTTTTTCCTTTGTAAATTATTATATTGTTTCAGTCCTCAAAAACAATTATCACCACATTTCATAATATAGTCTATTGTCAACTTATTTTTCAATCATTCAGTTGTTAAAATTATTTGTGGTCTTATTGAAATAACAACTACTAACATTTATTATTTATTTATAAAGCATCAGGCTCTGTTGTAAGAGTTACATATACATTAACTAATCTTCACAACAATCCTGAGGTATGTAGTTTTATTATCCCCATTTTATTGACAACAAAATAAACACAGGCAGCTTAAGTAACTTGCAAAAGGCCATACCTGCTGGTAACAGTAGTGGGAACAAGATTCATGCCCCGGAAGTCTGACTCCAAAGCTCATGTTTTCTACTAGCATGAAGCTGACTCTGAGACAGCTAATAATGTTAATTATTGGTGTTGTATGGCAATATGATATATGGCAATCCAATCATCTAACACATTAATTTTTTTCTTTTGTTTACAACAATTACTTTATAATATACTTTGTAGTTAGTTATACAGAGTAGTACCTTGTTCTGAACACTGGACTGCTAACCACAAAGTAAGCAGTTAAAACCCACTAGCCTCTCCTCAGTAACTCTATACAGGGTTACTATGAGTTTGAATTCACTTGACAACCTTGAAAACAACAAAATATGTGTTGAAATATGTATTAAGTCTTATGTCTATTAATATAATCTAATTAAGAAATCGTTTTCTTTGTTATGGTAGTGATTCCGTATCACTGTAGGGTGTGTCTTAAGTCAATCACTTTTTGGATATAAAAGAGCAGATTAGATACAGAAGCAATGAACTCTGTCACATGATGGTTGCCAAAGAACAGAAGTTGAAGGGAGACAAAAATCTAACCACAGAGCTGACAGAGAAAGCTTTCCCTAGAGCCAGTGCCCTGAATGAGAACTTCTAGCCTCCTAAACAGTGATAGGACAAGTTTCTGTTCATTAGAGCCACGTACTTGTGAGGCTGCTATAACAACACTAAGAAATAGGACACACTTCATGATGGTATTCTGGTATTTTTGAACATTTATTCTTCCAAACACATTACAAATTCATTTGCAAAAGAAATGCACTCACTAACTGGTAGCTTAAATAGTTAAAAAGAATAAAAAGTAACCAAAATCACAAAAGAAAATGTATTCAATTTTCAAACTGGAACCTCTGGCCTAATCAATGAGAAAAGCGTCATTGACTTGTTTGATAACTCCAACCTCTCTGTCACAAGGCATACTCTTTATATGGATAGCAGAAAATAATTTTGTTTAATGGGAATAAGAATAGACAAATTCTAGAGATTATTCATGATGATGAGGCATTGCTGAGGAGCCCTGGTAGCCTAGAGGATTATAAACTGGGCTGCTAACCGCAAGGTCAGTAGTTCAAATCTATTACACTGGAGAAAGATGAAGCTTTCTGCTCCCATAAAGATTTACAGCTTCAGAAACCCTATAAAGGGCCTCTATGAATCACAGCTGATTCGAAAGCATACAACTACCACCACCACCAGGTACTGTTTAAAAAAGAACAACAAAAAACAATGCTATTAATTACACCTAAAAATAATAAAGTTTATCAAACCTGCAAATTCTGAAGTGGTGTAGCTGGTATTTGCTGCTGGAAATAGGAAGGTTGACTATAAGGTGTTGACAACTGACAAGTGGATAGAAAGTCATTCTTTACAACTGGCGTTCTAAAACTAGGAAAGAAATTATATTCATTTAAAACATTAAAGTTTAAAAAACAAAATATTGATTCAAATGATATATGATTTTAAAAGGTCGATATAAACACAAAATCAAACAGAACTCAAGTTGGCTTTCAGTATATAGCCAATATTTACTCGTTCTACATCACCCAAAATTTTACTTGGGAAATTCTTTCTGAAAGTAATATTTTTGTCCCCAGACAAGAAATTTTTGTTAGTTAAAATAAATGGCATTTAAAAATATGGACATGTTGTGCTTATTCCATGGTACCACACCAAGACTCCATTTATGCATGTGTGTGTTTTGGCAGTTCAAACACACCAGCTGCTCCTTGAAAATCTCACACAGGGTCACTAAGAGTTGGAACTAACTCGATGGCACTTAACAACAACATATATGGAGTACTGGTGTGGCACTAGACTGCAAGGTTGGTTTGAACCACAAGGTCAGTGGTTCAAACTTACCAGACACTTCTTGGAAACCCTATAAAGGGTCGCTATGAGTTGGAATCAACTGGATGACACTTAACAACAACAACACACACACACATATGAATTTAGCCAAATCAAAGGTCAGCATATGGTTGACCATTGATTTTATGAGGACTTTTTTTTTTTAAATGATGACTATATTACTATTTTAGAATATTTTAAGTATAATAAAATTAAGCAATACAAGGATAAGTCAAAGACTATTGCTTTCAGGGTTATAGTTCATTCAGGCACAAATTTATTACAAACAAACATGTTTAAACAGATTTCTATGATCAGCAAACAGCTGCAGCCAAGTTCTCTCAGTAATACTCTTGTCTTAGTATAATTAGAGTGCCTTCAAAGAAAAGGTGCTATCGAAGCATTGGCTTCCAAAGAGATCTGCTGGGCCAGTTAAATTCAAGAGAGGTTAGTTCAGAAGGTTATGCGACTGTTCTCGAAGGATACAGTACAATCATGAGGGCTTATTAAGAAGAAATTGTAAGAAAATAGAAAATTGTATCAGTGAAAAAAGGCAAGAAAAGTTGCATCAAGTAATTATTTTCCATCATGACAGTGCACCTGATCATTCTTAAAATAGCAAGGGCTGTCCTATGAGAATTTCACTGGCAAACTTTACCCCAGCATCTTTCATCCTTGATCTTGTCCCTTCAAAGAACATTTGAAGAGCACAAAATTCTTTGGAGAAGGGTTGTTAAGTGCTATAGAGTCGACTTCGACCCATAGCATCCCTGTAAAGGGTTTCCAAGGAGCAGCTGGCAAGCTTGAACCGCTAACCTTGAAGTTCAAATGGCTTTGCAGTCTGGTGCATTAATCTACAGTGCCACACCAGGACTCCTGGGAAAGGGTTAGAGAGTTGGAAACCACCTTCAGAAATATATAGATTTATACAGAAGATATGGTGAGATATAATAGGTCACGTTTTGATGTTTTCTGCTTAATATAAGTTTCTATGATTTTGTAGCAATACTTGTGATTAATCCTTGTATATCTAAGGCCAGTTTTGAGTTTAAAACAGTATTATTGTGAAAATGAAAACAAATTACAGACCTAACTTATCTTCAAATACACGGAAAATATATTTTAAAAAAATAGCCACCAGTTGAAGATTGTTGTTGTTAAATGCCGTCAAGTCAGTTCTGACCCATAACGACCCTGGTATAGGGTTTCCAAGGAGAGGCTGGTGTGCTTGAACCGCTGACCTTGTGGTTCAAACTGACTTTGCCATCCAGTGCATTAACCCACAGCACCACACAGTTGAAGATTATGATGTACTATGTCCTTTATTTCCTTTCTGTAAAGCATCTACAATTTTCTTTTGTAATATCACCTTTGTTTTCTGTTAGTTGGCATAGACTATTTAACTTCTTTACTAATCTCTTCATTTTTCTTCATTCAAATCTTGTACTTTGAACACTTAGAACTATATATATGAACTATACAACCAATTTTTTCCAGAAATGATCACATTCCAATTAACACATTTGCTATATAATTTCTCCACCCTGTGTCTGTTCTAATAAAGCTAATTTTAATACATTCCAGTTAAAGAGAAGTAACCATTTGACAACGTATGCTTATAAAGAAGTTTATAGCCTTAAGAGTATTTATAGTGTGGCACTATAGGTTAATTTGCTGGACTGCAAAGTCGGTTTGAATGACAAGGTAGGTGGTTCAAGCTCATCAGAAGCTCCTTGGGAATCCTATAAAGGGTAGCCACAGGTCACAACCAACTCGATGGCACTTAACAACAACAGGTATAGACTACAATAAAACAGAGTCTGTTTTTACAACAATCCTTATAAATATATTACTGTAGTCACCTTCCACTCTATTTTTACAGATGAGAAAACCGACACTAAGAAAAGTATGAATTTGAAATCAAATAACAAAGTAGGATTGAACCCCACATCTATTTCATGCCAAAGACCATTTTATTTCTACTGTACCACTCTACCTCCCAAGTTAAGTGTCCAAAGTAATTACCAGTTCATGTAATCATCCATTGTATTGCTGCTTGGTGTCATACAATGAGATTTTGGATCAATCCGTTTAGGAGCTGATATTGGTGGTGACTGTTTTGAAACTGAAAAGGCAGGTTGCTCAAAAGTGGTATGCTTCTTCTAAACCAAATTAAAAAAAAAAAAGTTTAGATTTTTAAAATTATCCTCCTAGCACAATAATTTCATAAACAGTATAACTTCTAAAAACAAACAAAAATAGGAATTACAAAAGCATGCTAACTCAAGTAGGAATATGCACTCCAGATTCCCAAGAACATTTTAGTAAAGCTCTTCACTCCAAATTCTTAAGCCTACTAAATACGGTTCAAACTCATCAAATATAGAAAGGAAAGGCACACTGTATTTTATTTTAAAAATAAGGATGACACGCTTCACAATCAGGGTTATTACAACTAGGCATTGAACTTTTAAAAAGAATTTGTGAGCCTACTAGTACTTCTTATTCCTCTTTCTTGCCCACTTTTGACACCCACTCATCTACACTCGTTGTTGTTGTTGTTGTCGCTATGAGTCGGTTCCGACTCGATGGCACCTGACAACAACAACAACAACAACATCTACACTCTGTAACTGTGGATTTGCCTATCATGGACATTTCCTATATAATGGAATCAGACACATCCTTTATGACTACTTCTTTCACTTGGTATAAGCTCATGTATAACAGTACTTCATTTGTTGTTGTTGTTGTTGTTAAGTGCCATAGAGTCAATTCTGACTCACAGCCAATCTGTATAGGGTTTCTAAGGAGTGGCTGGTGACATTCAATCGCTGACCTTACAGTTCAAACTACTCTATGGTCCAGTGCTTTAACCCACAGTGCCATACCAGGACTCCTCATTCTTTTTATTACTGAATAACATTGCACTGTATTGATAAATTTCATTTTGTTTAAGCATTCATCAAGTTTAGGGATATGTGGGTTGTGTCTACTTTTTAGCAAATATGATAAAACCTGCTAAGAACATTTTTATAGATGATTTTGCATGGACATGTTTTAAACTCTCTTAGGAATATATGTAAGTGTGGAATTACTTAGTCACATGGTAACTGTATGCTTAACAACTTCAATCTTTTCTACATTTATATGGATGTTCTTTATTGGTCCAGTGGTAAGGATTTTTTGCTTTCTTTACACTGAAGTGCAACACATACCGAAGGTTGTGGTCTTGGATCTTCATTAGTTGTTTTAAGTTTTCTTTACTTTCAGCAAGCAAGGTTGTATCATACACATATATCAGGTTGTTAATGAGCCTTCCTCTTACCCTGATGCCACATTCTTCTTCATTAAATCAGCTCCTTGGATTACGTGCTCAGCATACAGATTGAATAAGTATGGTGAAAGAATACAATCTTGGCACACACCTTTCTTAATTTTGACCCATTCAGTTTTCCCTTGTTCTATTCGAACAACAGCCTCTTGGTTTAGGTACAGGTTCCCACAAGCACAATTAAGGGATTCGGAATACTCATTCTCCGCAATATTTGTCCGTAGCTTCTCATGATCTGCACAATCAAAAGCCTCTGAATAGTTAATAAAGTACAGGTAAATGTCTTTTTGGTACTGTCTGCTTACAGGCAAGATCCATCTGATGTCAGCAGTGATATCCCTCGTCCCATATCCTCGTCTGAATCCGGCTTGAACCTCTGGCAGTTCTCCGTCAATGTATGGTTACAGCCATCTTTGTATAATCGTTAGAAAAATTTTACTTGCATATGATATTAATCATATTGTCCGATGATTCCTGCATTCCATTAGGTCACCTCTCTTTGGAATTGGCACAAATATGGGTATCTTCCAGGTTGTTGGCCAGGAAGATGTCTTTCTAATTGCTTGGCATAGTTCAGTGAATAGCCCAGTGCTGCAGCAATTTGTTGAAAGATTTCAATGTGTATTCCATCAATTCTCAGAGCCTAGCTCTTTGCCAATGCTTTCAAGGCACCTTGGACTTCTTCCTTCAGTATCATTGGCTCTTGATGATCATATGCTACACCTCTTGAAATGGATGAACA
>NW_006408751.1:4489668-4497250 GCF_000296735.1 Chrysochloris asiatica
TTTAGCATCTCTAAGTTGGAGAGCAAGTTTCAGAGTTTCTTCTGACGTTCATTTTGGTCTTTTCCTTCTTTCTTGTCTTAATTACCTTTTGCTTTCTTTCTGTATGTTGTTCTTAATGCTATCCCAAACTCTTCAGGTCTTCCATCTTTAGGGTCTAATGCATCAAATCTGTTCTTGAGATGATCTCTAAATTCAGGTGGGGTATGTTCAAAGTCATATTTTGGCTCTCAAGCAGTTGCTTTAATTTTCTTCAGATTCAGCCTGAACCTGCATATGAGCAATTGATAGTCTGTTCCACAGTGTGCCACTGGCCTTGTTTTGGCTAATGCATGGAGTTTTTCCACTGTCTCTTTCCACAGATGTAGCCAATTTGATTTCTGTGGATTCCATCTGGTGAGGTCCATCTGCATAGTTGTCTTTTATGTTGTTTAATAAAAAAGGTATTTACAAGAGTAAATGCAATGCAAGTCACTGGTCTTGCAAAGCTCTATCATGTGATCTCCAGTATCATATCTGTCACCATGGCCATATTTTCCAACTCCTGATCCTTCCTCTGATTCCAACCTTTGCATTCCAATCGCCAGTAATTATCAATACATTTTGATTGTATGTTTGAACAATTTCAGACTGAAGAAGTTGGTTGTTGTTGTTAAGTACTGTTGAGTTGGTTCTGACTCATAGCAGCTGTGGGTTTGAACTGCCTACCTTGTGGTTCGCAGTCCAGTGCTGATCTTAAAGCGCCTCACAAGGAGTTCGATATATCTTGACTGTGTGTTTGATCAATTTCACAATGATAAAGTTGGTAGAATTCTTCAATTTCATCACCACAGGTTTTAGTGGTACCATCTCACAGTGACTCACTGTTATTTATAAGTTTTCAGTGACTAAATATTCGGAAGTAGTCCGTGTCTCCTTCTTCATAGTGTTTCTTCGTCTAGAAGCTCAGCGGAAACCTGTCTACCATGAGTGACCCTGCTGGTATTTAAAATACTGGTGGCATAGCTTCCAGAATCACAAACACACAAGCCATCATAGTACAACACACCAGTACAACACAATGACAGATAAGTGGTGGTCAATAGTAGTAAGGTATTTTTTGGTTAGTTGATGTAATGTGGCATCTCATTGTAATGTCTTATCATTTTCCTAAATGATACATAAATGGTTTTTTGTTGTTTTTTTAAAAAGAGGAGATTCTCATCTAATATCATCCATGATTCAATATGGAGTCCTGGTGTGGCTCCGTAGGAAAAGCACTGGACAGGCAAACACAAAGTTGGTGGTTCAAACCCACCAGCTGCTACTCAGAAACCCTTTACACGGTGGGAATGAGCTGGAGCCAACTAGATGGTACTTACCAACAAAGTGATAACAAACCTTTTCTGCTCTGCCAAATGATCTCTATTACAACTACTAAACTCTACTGTGATAGTACAATGGTGGTGGTGGTGTGCTGGTGTGTCAGTTCTGACACTATATAGGGAGGGTTTCCAAGGCTGCAAATCTTTATGGGGGCAGAAAACCTCACCTTTCTCCCATGGAGTGACTGGTAGATTCAAACTGCTGACCTTGTGGTTAGCAGTCCAGTAATAGTACAATAGCAGCAGTAAATAGTAAGTAAACAAATGAGCATGGCTGTGTTCCACTTAAACTTTACCGAAAAAGGTGGCAGGCTAGATTTGTCCCACTAGCTGTAGCTTGCTGGTCCCAACAATGTTGTTGTTGTTTGCCAATGAGTTGGTTCCAACTCATGGTTGGAACCCTGTAACCTTGTAAAGGGTTTCTGAGAGCTAGTGGTGTGTTACAACAGATGATCTTGTTACCAAGTTCAGTGCTTATCCTACAGTGCCACACCAGATCCCAGCAACAATTTATTAGAAAATCACTACGATCATCACACTTCAGAAACACTCTACAATGACAATGTTATACTTAAGGAAAATGTTACCTCCACATCAACCTTTCGGGTTATTTCTGGAATCTGCCACTGATTGGAAGATGCAGCAGGATTTTGGTTTGCACATTCTGGCTTCCTTTTAGATTGCCACTGTTTCTGGTTACTTTCTGGAATCTTTGTGTTTCCAGGTTCTTTAGTTTCTGAAATTGTGTAAGTTGTTATTAAAAGGGAAGAATAGTATTTGACAAAAATTAAGTGAAACCTAAACAACAGAATATGTTACAAATCACTCTAAAAACAAAAAAAATTAAAAGCCTTAGGTCAAATGCTCAGGCCATTAGTCAATTTTATAAATTTGCAATATAATCATCACCTTCCTAAATTCTTATCTATTGCTTTGTCATAGACTATTCTGAATTTGAATGCCCTAGTCGCTACCAGTACAAAAGTAAAAACTTCATATGTTATAAAGTTTTACTAATCAATTTTCATAGACCTCTAGAGTTTTAACATAAGATGCTACCCTATATGAAGCTGTAATTTACCCCGAAGAATCTACGAATAAGAGCCTCAATAATATATTTAATACTCTGTGAATATTAACATTGTATCTTGCTGTTTTGTTTATAGATACATAACTCCTAAATAAAATATTGCTGCTGTTGTTGTTAAGTGCCACTGAGTTGGCGCCAACTCATTGTGACCCTGTATAGGGATTCCGAAGCTGTGTATATTTGCAGAAGCAGATCTTTTTCCTGCAAAGCAGGTAATGGGCTCAAACTCAGACCTGTGGTTTGTAGTTCAGTGCTCATCCTACAGATGCATAATACTCCAAGAAAACATTAGCAAGTGACATAAAAAAGGACAATAAATTACCCTCAAGTGACTTGATATCTAAATATAAAATTGGCTTAACATGAAATCAATGTATTTAACCATAACAGAAGAAAATTAACTCAATACATACATACAGAAAAAAATATTTGATAAAACTCAACATTCAACCACAAAAAAATAAGAAAACAAAACCCAAACTATTAGTAATCTAGGTATACAACAGAACTCATTCAATAAAGAAAAGCTACAAAAACCTATAGCAATAATCATACTAAGTATAAAATGTTAAAAGCATTCTCCTTAAAATGAGTATTCAGACAATAATGTCATGTTATCATTTCTTCTGTTCATCATTATGCTGAAGGTCTTAGTAAGTACAATATGATTAAGAAAAGAGAGGAAAGTTACTAGGATTAGAAAAAATATATAAGCTGTATTAACCTTAATCAAGCTGTGTACACAGAGAAATCCAGAGACAACTGGACACCTGTTAAGAGTTACATCTGTAAATCTAGCAATGTTACTGTGTCTAAGAACAATATCTAATAACCAATTATATTTGTATGCACCAGCAACAAACAAGTAGAGGTCACATAAAGGGGGAAGGGAGGCAAAGAGTGGATAATATTTATTATCTAATAATAAAAAAATCATAAATCTCATATACGATGCACAATATCTCTGGATAGAAAACCACCAACTATGTTTTAAAGACTACTTAAATGGAGGGATACATGTGCATCGTTTGGGACACTAATTGTAAAGGCATCAATTCTTCCCAAATGTTTTATAAATTCAATTAAGATCTCTATCAAGATTCCATTTTTAAGTGAAAACTGACAGATGCTTACAAGGAAATTAAAAAGGACCATTGTTATTGTTAATGTTAGGTGCCACTGACTCAGTTCCAACTCATTTCAATCCTGTATATAACAGAACAAAACAATCCCAGGTCCTGAGTCATCCTATCTTGTGATGTTTGAGCCCAGTGCTACAACCACTGTATCAACCCATTTCATTAGTGGTCTTCCTCTTTTTCACTGACCCTCTATTTTGCCAAGAATGATGTCCTTATCCAGGGACTGGTCCCAACTGATATGTCTAAAGTATGTGAAATGATCCTAACTTCCATGGAGCATTTTGATTCCACTTCTTAGATTTATTTGTTTTTTCGTAATCCATGGTACTTTCGCCAATACCATAATCCAAATGCACTGAATTTTTTCTAATCTTCCTTATTCATTATCCAGCTTTCATATGCATATAAGGCAACAGAAAATATTATGGCTTAGGTAAGGCACATCTTACTCCTCAAACTGGTATCTTTGATTCTGTATACTTTAATAAGGGCTTGTGCAGCAGATGTACCTAATACAAAAATTTTATTAAAAAAACTGAATTGTGAATTGAGTGAAGGTTTATAGACAAGATAATCAGCTTTACATTCATCAAATCATACAGTTTTATCTAATGACTACAATCCTCTCCATGTAAGTTATCCCACTTCCACACTGTGGTTCCTATTTCCATCCCACATACCTTCTTTTCCTTTCTCAACTTTGTTGTTAGGTGCCATCGAGTCAGCATTGACTCACAGTGACCTAAGTACAACAGAATGAAACACTGCCTGGTACTGGGCCAACCTCACAATCATTGTTATGCTTGAGTGCACTGAGGCCACTGTGCCAATCCATCTTGCTGGGTGTCTTCCTCTTTTTCTTTGACCTTCCACTTTACCAAACATGATATCCTTCTCCAGTGACTAGTCCCTCCTAACAATATGTTTGAAGCATGAAAGATGAAGTTTGGCTATCCTGGCTTCCAAGAAGCACTCTGGCTATACTTCTTCCAACACAGATCTGTTTGTTTGTTTGGCAGTCCATGGTACTGTGAATATTCTTCTCCAACACCCATAACCATAGAAGCACCAGTGCGTCTATGGTTCTCACCTTTGCCCTTAGAAGTTGCCCTTCTGATTCTGAATGACTGAGCAGTCCATGGTAAACATACCTTACTAAGGTTATTGTCCCCCTAAATACCTATGTACTACTTGGCTAACAATTGGGCCACTGAAGAGTGGTTGAGGTCAAAGTCTCAGGTTCCTCTATACTCTTTCTGACCAGTAAGTCCAGTTCTTTTTTTTTTTTTTTAAATAATTTTGAGTTTTGTCCAAAATTGTTTCGTCATATGGAGAGACCAATAGAACTGAACCTTAAACAGCCATTCACGAGCTTTGGAGATCCCACATGCTACCCATCCAAGCATGATGTAGAAGATTCTTTGTGGACTATGTCAATTGACTAGGGTGTCTCCTGAGACTATGGTCCTGAAGCCCCAAGCCCAGGAAATCATTGCCTTAAAATGTTTGCTAATATCGAAGAAGTCTTCATAATTTTGCCTGCTGTATGCTCCATCGCATTTATAGTTGTGTTTGCAGGAAAGGTAATAACCTATTTACAAACATCTTCTTTCAAACTCTTATACTCCTACTCTTCCTCCCATATTCATTCAGCCTGGGTCTCTCTCTGTCCATTTACCTACCTGCAGAACACTGTTGTTCCAAGACTGTATATAACATTATTTACATCTATCCCCTTTAGCGCTTGCATTTGCCCTTTCTTCGTCTTTCATCATTCTTCTGCTAACGTCCCTATTCTTGTATATTGCCCTTTCCATCACCTAAATTAACATGTCTCTACCCTCTAGCCAAGGAGCTCTGGTAGCGTAGTGGTTACGAATCAGGCTGCGAACCGCAAGGTCGGCAGTTCGAAACTACCAGCTGCTCGGTGGGAGAACGATGAGGCTTTCTGCTCTTGTAAAGATTTACAGCCTTGTAAAGCCTGTTTCAGGGTGACTATTGGTTGGAACTAACACAACAACCCTCTAGCCAGTGAATTATTCTCCATTTTCTCCTACCTCTGGTAACCATCAAACAATGTTTCTTTTTGTATGGAAACCTTTTCTTGATTCGTTACAATAATGGTCTCATACATTATTTGTTCTTTTGTGATTAACAAAATTCACTCAGAATAATGTTCTGAGGTGCTTTGCAGATTCATCATTATTCTTCAACATTGCAAAGGATTCCATTGTGTTTAAGTTCCAAAGTTTGTTTATCCATTCTTCCACAGATGGGCATTTCCACGTTTTTGATATTGTGAATAGTGCTGTGATAAACACCAGTACACATGTATCTACTCATGTCCTGGCTCCTACTTCTTATGGAGACATACCAAGTAGAGAGATGCTGGGGCTTATGGTATTTCTCTTTCCAACTTTCTGAGGAAGTGCACTACTGATTTCCACAGGGGTTGAACAATTTCATAGCACCACCAGTAGTGCAGCAAGGTCAAAGTCTCTCCACACCCTTGCCAGTATTTGTTGTTTACTGGTTTTTTGTTTTTCTTTGAAAACTTTGCTACTAATGCTGGTGTGTGATATTACCTCACTGTTGTTTTGACTTGCATCTCTAAAAGCAGAGAATACCAGAAAAATGTTTACCTGTGCTTTCTTGACTACACAAAGGCTTTCAGTTTTGTGGATCACGACAAACTATGGATAACATTGCAAAGTATGAGAATTCTGGAATACTTAATTATACTCAAGAGGAACCTGTATATAGACCAAAAGGCCGTGGTTTGACAGAATAAGGGAACAACAAATGGTTTAAATGTAGGACACATGTGTGCCAGGGTTGTATTCTTTTGCCATACTAATTCAATCTATATGCTGAGTGAATAATCTGAGAAGCTAGGTTATATGAAGGAAAATGCGGTATCAAGACTGGAGGAAGGCTCCACAACAACCTGCAATATACAGATGATACCTGTTTGCTGAAAGTGAAGAGGACTTAAAGTACTTACTGATGAAATTCAAACACCTCAGCCTTTGGTATGGGTTGCATCTCAATGTAAATAAAACGAACATCCTTACCACCAGACCAAGAAACAACATCCATACAAATGGAGAAAAGATTGAAGTTGTCCAAAACTTCATTCTGTTTGGATCAACCATCAACATTCATGGAAGCAGCAGTCAAGAAATCAAATGATGTATTGCATTAGGCAAATCTGCTGCACAAGAGTTCAAGAACAAAGATGTCAGTTTGAGGCCTAAACTGCATCTGACCCAAGTCATGGTATTTTCAACAACCTCAGGCATGTGAAAGCTGGACAATGAATAATAAGAAAGACTGTTGAAGAATTATGCATTTGAGTTATGGTGTTAGATACAAAAATATTAAAAGTACCATGGACTGCCTAAGGAACAAACAGATCTCTGTTGGAAGAAGTGCAGCCAGAGTGCTCCTTGTAAGCCAGGATGGCCAGACTTCGTCTTTCATACTTCTGACATATTAACAGGAGGGGTCAATGGAGAGGGACACCATGTTTTGCCTTTGTGTATAAGGTGTATCTCTTGAAGCAGCATATTGATGGATCCTATTTTGTTATGGGTACTGTACTCTCTCTGTTGATTAGTGTATTTAATCCATTCACAGTCAATGTAATTATTGATAGGCATCAATTGATTGCAGTCAGTCTGCTGTTTTTTTGTGTGTGTGTGAGGTGCTGCTGGTTTCTTTGTTCCAAATATATATTTTGTGTGTTTTCTTGTCAATTTCTTCATTGCTGTTTTTTTAATGTTTAAAAAAATCTTTAAATTGAATGATGCAGAATGCATCAAGAAAAGATGGAAGGAATACAGAGTCATTGTACCAAAAGGAAATGGTTAATGTTCAACCATTTCAATAGATACCATATGAACAAGAGCCAATGATACTCAGGGAGGAAGTCCAAAGTGCATTGAAAGAAGTGGCAAAGAACAAGGCACCAAGAATTGATGGAATAA
>NW_006408751.1:4498595-4508609 GCF_000296735.1 Chrysochloris asiatica
CCCAGGATCGGACATTGTTTCATTCTGCTGTGCATGGGGTCGCTATGGGTTGGTTCCGACTCGATGGCACCTGACAACAACAACAACAACAAAATCTTCTTGCCTTTCCCTTTTCTTGATTTGATGTGAAGGTATGTTAATTTTCTTTTTCTTGATCTCATGTGAAGATGTATTCATTTTCTTTAAAGTTATTCTATAATTTATTAATTTATTACCCAGTTAAAAAAAGTCTGTTCTATCTTGAAATCTACTTGACTTCCTAGCCATTTGCAATTCTATAACTATACTTTTCATTCTTTGGCTTTGTAGCTGCCTTTCATTTTGAAGTGTTTGAGTATGACATGTCTTGGTAATTTTCTTTAGGGCTCTATCCTGTTTGGGCCTCATTCAGCTTTTGAATGCTTATCTTCTTGTCTTTAATGATTTGAAAGGAATTTTCTTCCAACTATCTTTTCTGTGTTTAGTCTCTTCCTCTCTGGAATTTCTCACACACAAGTTATTCTTCTTCATGTTGTCTCATATGACTCTTGGGCCTTTTTCAGATTTTCGCATTCTTTTTACTGATTGTTCTAGCTTACTAAGTTTGAGAGATTTATCTTCATGCTCACTAATTTGGCCTTCCATTGATTTAAATCTACTACTTTGCCCTTTAACTAGAAGAACTCTCACCCTACAATGCCTTCTGGGTTGGAAATACCCTGAGAAAACAAACACAAGAGAAGAGAAAAACAAAGAAACAAGCAAACAGTAAAAAAGTAAACAGTAAATATGAAAACATAAAAGCATGCAAGCAACAGCTAGTAAAAGAACACAAAAACCAAAGCGAAGAGAGAAAGAGGAATATAATAAAAAAGAGAAAAAGAACAAGAACTAAACACAATCAGGGAGACCAATGAGTAAAAGACAAAGAAACCAGAGAAATAAAAAAGAAAGCAGCAAACAATGAAGGAAAAATTAAAGGGGAGATAGATAGGAAGAGAAAAGACAAGAAAGAATAAACAAATAAAAAGAATGAAAGGAAGAAACCAGAGCTGCTGCAAGACCCAGAGAGGAGAGAATTCTAGGCTCTTCTGCGAGCCAAGGACCTCACATTGTGGGTAAGGGATGAGACAGTAACCACTCAAACCCAAATGGGAGTTCCAGTAGGGTTAGGTGTTGTCTGTGGAGGTCACCCAATCTGTTAGAAGTATATGCACACCACAAAGCACCTAAGAGATCAGGGTATCTCCAACCCAGAAGGCATTGTAGGGTGAGAGGTCTGCTAGTCAAGGGCTGACCAGACTCAGCTCTGTAGGTCTGGATCAGGTCACACCTGGTTCCAGGTGCCGGAGTTGGTGCTGCTACCTTCCCACAAATACCGATGCAACTTTAACAGCCTGAGAATAGGAGCTTCATTGGTATGGTAGTGTACTTGGGTGGGCACCAGCCACACCTCTAGTCACCAGGGTAACATGGCATCCAAGACATTCTCTCTACCAATAAGCAGTATGCTTCTGCCCCATCTACTGCCCTCTTGCCTTCAAAATTGCCTTAGAATATTCAAGACCACACCACACCTGGCTAGCCATCCCAGATCAGCAGTGTCTTATCTGGAGGTTAATGTGAATAGCTCCCCCATCCTTTAATTGGGCCAACAACCATGGCGCTCACCTCCATGAAGCTCTTAACCACCGGGAAAGCGGGAGCTTCCCTGGGGGGGGTGTACACAGGTGGGGGTCAGAGCCTCTCCTCTGTGGTCACCAAGGGAGAATGAAGAACAAGGAAAAAAAAAAAAAAGAGAACAACAACAAAAAAGACACCTTAATCTCTGTGAGTCACAGGTATGTTTCTGTAACAACAGCATGTTTTCTTTTCTTGGAAGATGATCAAAAAAGCTCAAGATGGCTGTAGCTGTCTGGTTGGCATGCACAAGTCACCTGTCTCTTCAGCTCTCTCCTAGAAAGCATTCTAATCTACTTCTCTATCCCTTCATCTGAAGCTCAGAGTTCCAGGACTATCATCTGCATCTCTTTCATTTGGCTCTCTGTATCTTTATTGCAGAAGATCTGCATAGACTTTTTGCCTACTCTGCCATCTTGCCCCACCTCCACATTGTTTGATTTCTTGATTGCTGCTTCCATGTGTGACTATTGTGGTCCCAAGCAAAATAAATTCTTTGACTTCAATTTTTTTTCCATTTATCATCTTATTGATAGAGTTGTGAGAATCTACACTATAAAATTTCAAGCCTCACATTGAAATCTGCCTAATATTATTTCCCACTTCTGCATAGGCTGTAGTGTCACTGGGCCATCTTGTTTTATCCTTTTGCTTATGCTAGTGTCTCCATTAAAATCACTTTTATTACTACACTTCTACTTATTTAAATCCTGATGTTGATTGACCTTATTTATTCACAATGAGTCATGACTGACAATCTTTCAACACAGACTTATTTGTTCTTCTGGCAGGCAATGGTACTTTTAATATTCTTCTCTAACACTATAACTCAAATGCATCAATTAACCTATGATCTTCCTTATTCACTGTCAACTTTCAAGTGTATATGAGGCTACTGAAAATATAATGCCTTGGGTCAAGCACACTTTAGTCATCAAACTGACATCTTTGCTCTTCAACACTTTCAAGAGGTATCATGCAGATTTGCCAAATGCAATACGTAGCTTGATTTCTTGACTGCTACTTCCATGAATGTTGATAGTAGATCCAAGAAAAATAAAGTCTTTCACAACTTCAATCTTTTCTCGATTTATCATAATGTTATTTATTGGTGCATCTTGATAATTCTTCAAGTTTCAACTCCACTACTAAATATTTCATTTTGATCCCTAAACCAAAGTAGTTTCTCAATTTCTACTCTTCTTCTTCATCCTTATAAAATTTTCTTTATATGGCTTTAATGGTACACTCTATTTTCTATGCAGCATTATATTTGTCAGCATATCTCCCACACTAGATTGAAACCTTAAGACCCTGTCCCATTCATTTATATATCCCTAGAGCATTTATCAAGGAGCCTTGGTCACACTGGAGGATAAGCACTGGGCTGTTAATCTCAAGGTGGATATTTCAAACCCACCATCAGTTCTCCTTGGGAGAAAGGGGAAGCTTCCAGGTCCTACAAAGATTTATAGTCTTAGACACCCTTATTGCTGTTAAGGGCAGTCAAGTCAGTTTTGACCCATGGAAACACTGTATGGGTTTCCAAGGAGGAGTTGGTGAACCTGAATTGCTGACCTTGTAGTTTAAATGGACCTTGCAGTCCTCCTATTACTCGCATTTGACTCATTGTCAGTGAATTAGAGCATTTAACATAGTATTATTCATGAAGGAGAAAATAAAACGTTTGATAAAAGCAGAAACAGAGGGCTGTTATAAACATGGAGTTTCTGTGTCATGTTCTTTCCAGAAAGAATGCCATGGGAGCTTTAAAAAGTTTGTAGAAAAATGAAATTAAAAGAAAATGGAATTTTCCATGAACTTTTTGAAGCCCCTTCACATTGTCAAGCTAATTAAGAAAAACAATTCAGCTCCATTGTACGTTCCCTTCTTCATGCAACTTTATGTTAGTTTTAGGTAAATAAACTTTTTTTGGTAGAGGATATAAGCTATTTATAGCTAAAAGTGAAGAGAACTTAAATATTTATTGATGAAGATCAAAGAGCACAGCCTTCGGTATGGATTAAATCTCAATGTCAAGAAAACAAAATCCTCACCACTGGACCAATAAACATTCTTATCTATGGAGAAAAGATTGACGTTGTCAAGGACTTCATTCTTCTTGGATCAACTATAAACACTCACGAAGCAGCAGTCAAAAAATCAAATGACGTATTGCATTAGGCAAATCGGCTGGCACAAGACCTTTCTAAAGTGTTGAAGAGCAAAGATGTCAGTTTGAGACTAAGAAGCACCTGATCCAAGCCTTGGTATTTTCAATAACCTCATCTGCATGTGAAAGCTGGACAGTGAATAAGGAAGACCAAAGAAGAATTGATGCTTTTGAGTTATGGTGTTGGAGGAGAATATTGAAAGTGCCATGGACTGAAAAAAGAACAAATAGATCTGTGTTGGAAGAAGTGCAGTCTGAGTACTTCTTGGGAGGCTAGGATGGCCAAACTTGTCTCTCATACTTTGGACATATTGTCAAGTGGGACCAGTCGCTGGAGAAGGATATGGTGTTTGGTAAGGTGGACGGTCAGAGAAAAAGAGGAAGATGCCCAGAGAGATGGACTTGCTAAGTAGCAGCATCAATGGGCTCAAGTGTGGCAAAAATTGTGAGGTTGGCCCAGGACTGGATAGTGTTTTGTTCTGTTGTGCATAGGGTCACTGTGAGTCAGTACCAACTCGATGGCACTTATTAACCACAACAATACATTCTATACAATTCTACTCAAATATAAAGATAAAGGAACACAGATAAATTCTTACAACAATTCTTCTATGGCTTATGCGCTTTTTCAAGCAAAAATAGGGGTTTTCTTAATTACAGGAGCCTATTTATTTTATCACCATTACCTTCTAATTTAGTTAGAAGACTTGAATCCGTTTTATTCTTCAGAGTTACTGAACCAGTAGAAAGCTCAGAACTTTTCTCGTCTGACAGCAGAGGTTCCTTGGACTGCATGTTTTGAACAGACTATGTGACATAAAGAAGATAATAAAGTTCTACAGACAATAGTAATACTACTATGTCTTTAGACTAATCAATATACTAAAGTCTCATTAGTGTGAAAAGAATGCTGTGAAAATTATCTAGCATAATTACATATAAAAACTCATAAATGCACAGCAAAGATTTAACTTCTTGAATTATAGATTACAGCAGTGAGAAGTATCATAACCATAAATGCTAATATGCATTCAATGGACATATTATTCAGCTGCTAAAATATACTCACTTAAAAAGAGTTAAAAGTTTAAATCAAACATAGCATATGCTTAACGATGAGAAAAATTTTGAATTTTTTTGTAATTGTAATTCTATTCATCAAAAACTAAATTAGTCAAATTGAATAACTGTATTATTATTTCAAAGCATGGACCATCATAGAGACATTATGAATAAGATAAAAATAAAAAGACCCACATCATAATGCTAAGGGATTAAGTCAAATATAATAAAAAGTATGTTGTTGTTAAGTGCCATCGAGTTGGTTCCGACCCATAGTGACTCTGTATAGGGTTTCCAAGGAGCAGCTGGTGAGCTTGAACTGCTCACCTTGAGGTTCAAAGGGATTTTGAAAAATCTAAGTGTTCTATGAACTACAATTGCAAGCCCTGTTTAAAGCTCATAAAAAGTGTTCTGCCATATCAGATTAGGATTGATTACCGAAACCCTGACCTCTAACCTCTAACCTCTAATTCATACTCTATTCTCATGCTTTTCTATAAGCCTTGTAGAAAATCAGGCAGACTTGGATGATTAAACACACAAGCAAATAAAATCTTGACGTCAGGGGGTCCCCTAATTATTACCAAAGCGATGCCCACTAACCTTACAAAGATACACAGTAACTCTTCTACCACTTTAACCTTGGGGAAACCATCTAGACTTCTTTCCATTGGTGATCCTGTGCTTCTTGGGGGATCAGGAACACTGCTGGAGATGCAATATACTGTGGACCCTTTCCCAGAAAAGTATCATGGAGCTTGGATCAGAAATTCTTGCTCCATATAATGGTTTAAATATTGAAGTACCTTTAAACTTCTCAATTCACAGGAATCATTTCCACTTGATTTAGATCCAGGCAAACTCAAATCTCGGCATTCTGATCCAGCGGTCTGTCTACTATTCAAAAATCAAAGCACCTAATTTTAAATTAATCCTTTCAATGTAATTTTTTATTTTGCATAAAGTAAGTTATTAAACAATATACACTTCTCTTTTGTTGAAAAAAATTCACATTTTAAAAAAATGACATAATTTTAGTACAAAAGTGACCATGCTACAAAATTAGGTGGTGGGTCTGAATCGTACATCTTGCAGTTAGCAGTCCAATGCTCAACACAGCCACCAGTGTTCCATCTGTTACAACAGGAACCAGGAAAACTACTGCCTTTTGTTTGTAATAAGAGACACTCTCCTGTATTCTTCTGCTAAGTATATAGAATAGATATAAACAAAGCAACAATACCTCATATAACATTTTGGGCTTAAACTTGACAACCAAAATGCTTTTCTCATATTGATATTTAGTTAATTAAGCTCTAAATAAAATAGAAGTTCAATGATAGGACATCAACTTACAAAAAAACCCCAAAAACATGTGTTTCCAAAGTTTACTTGCAAAAATAACCCTCTGGAATCTCAAGAGTTTGCTATGGAGACTCACAATCATAGCAAGATGAAACTCTTGACAGACTACCCAAAGTGAGAAATGCTCAAACATAGGAGCTTTTGCCACAGAGATGTTTGCATGGTCTTCTAAGCCTCGCGTTGACTTAGTAATTTTTCCTCCATGCTTTCTCCATTTTTAACATAGTTCCTTTAATGAGTATATTAAATAAGTGTAAAAGCAAAATCAAAACATTTTCTCCACTCATCCTTTTACTCCTAACAGACTCTTAGCTTTTAACATTGAATGAAAATTCATTCAAAATGACATTACCCAGTAAAAGACCTTAAGAACATTCTGCAACATATCTCTGAATACTGAAAACAAATTTAAAAACCAACACAAAAACATACCTTTTGGTAAAACTTTGTACAACTGAACCATTCATCTTCCCATGATAATCTGGGCTATTTAGAAGGTTAACTGGGACTCTTCCAAATGGGCACAACTAGAATGTTTGAAAAGATTAGGATAATCAATCAACTAGAAAATAAACAAAGACTTCCACCTTACCCAAAGTAGACTGAAAATAATTTACCCGTTTAGCTTTGTTTGTTTGTTTCACAGGGTTTTGATGAGCTATTTCTGTGTCTTGAGGGGGCATGTTCTCTCCATACAAAAACTTGGGTTTAGTAGCCAGTCCTCTGGAATCACAACTGATACTCCTATTCTGTAAATGCCCAAGGGAACTGGAGAATGATTCTTGGGTAGTTAATTGTGCAGGTACTAAAAAAATTAAAACATTAGATTTATAAGAACCTCTGAAATATATGTATATATATTTTTTAATCTCACAAATATGAATATTTTACAGGCCAATTCATAGTAAATATTTGTCTCAAAATAAAATATGGAGACAAAAGAGTTTCACTACCACTTAATTCTTTTATCGTTCGTTACAGAAAAAGCTTCTATTCTGTTCTCTAGTTCTAAAGCATAATGGCACTCTCTTACTAAACAAAGTTGTTTTTATGCTACCAATAGGAGTTGGATTAACAAAAAAAGTTAAACTTCAAGAGTAGAAGAATATTTATGTATAAAATATTTATCTCATGTAAAATTTATATTTAAATATTGAGCATTTTACAAAAATGTTTTTCTATAAAACAGTATCCTGAATCCTATTTGCAGTACTATTACAGAAAAAAATTAATGCCCATTAATATTAACATGTTTACCTGATACATTTTTTTCTTCCTCTGACAGTAGCTGTTTTTTTTTGAGGTTTAAATTCTGTATAGCAATTTCCAACATTTCTATGGGCACTGCTCCACATTCTACAGCTTTATGAAGAAGTTGCTTACTTTTTTTGAAATTACCTAATAAAGTAAAAAGAAAATGTCAGTTTAATGAAGTACTCGTCACCTATTCAGACATTTATTCATCAGAAAACCTGAAAGAAAAATTTAAGACTTAGGTAACAAAATTAACCTCAAAGTTTATGCACTGTATTCCACAGGCATATAAGCAATCACTTGTGTGTCACGCATGTAAATCAAGTCTCACCTGGTAACAATAACAAATGATTTCTTTTAGCAATGTGTAATTCTGCAATAGTTTGTTCTACTATCCATTGCAGAAGTGAAGTGACAGATGTGTAACTTTTGCTACACTTACTTACAGAAGGCATAGGAATGTAGAACAGAAGAAACCAGAGAAATGTAGTGAGAGGGATGCTGCATTAGTCCCAAGAGCATTCATCTGTTACAAAACAATAATACTTGTCACACAACAGTGACTTTGAATCATCAAAGTCCCAAACCTTTTGCTAACAGGAATCCTCCATAAAAAGTATTTATAAAAATAAAGAAAGTAATCACAAAAATCTTTTAACTACCAGATGTAGTAACACCACTCTGGAAATACAAAATTACCTTTCTGACTACAGATAGATGAGCAAAGAAATTTTTATTCCACTTCAAACTAATCTAGTATTATCTATTGAAGTCTTTGATTTATAACTATATAATGGGTATATCATATATCCAATGGGAATATATATATCAACATTTACTGAAACCATTAACATTTCATACACTGAAGCTATCAAAATGATTATAATATGGCCTCTGGCTTCTGACACAGTTTACCTAGTTCAAGAGCATATATGTATATATTTGATATTAGCTAAGCCCACATTTATTGTGTCTGTAAAATTGTACATACTAAGTATTTTAGGACAACAAAAGAGAAAAAGGTTTAGATAAGAACTAGCAATTAAGGAATTTATTAACTGAGATCACAGATTTTGAGAATAAGAACAATGAAATTTGCTCAACTTTGCAGCATAGTGAATTGTTATAATATGGCCCTTCTACGCATAGTTTTCTAAGGAGCTCTGGTAGCATAGTGGTTACGAATCGGGCTGTGAACCGCCAAAGTCAGCAGTTCGAAACTACCAGCTGTTCCGCAGGAGAAAGATGAAGCTTTCTGCTCCCGTAAATATTTACAGCCTTGGAAACCCTGTACAGGGTCGTTAGGAGTCGGAACTGACTCCACGGCACATAACAACAACAAAACCCATAGTTTTCTAACTCCCACATAATAAAACTATGCAAATAAGATATATGGAATACTTGCAGGGAAGACACAATGCTAACCATGTGCAAGGAGCTCTTATAGGAGGATCAGGGATCTGTCTTTGAGTCCAAGAAGACTTTTTTTTTTTTAATGTTTTATTGTGAATTATATCCAAGAAGACTTTTGAACTACTATGGTGGACTTACATTCTCTACTGACACCAGTATTTCATTTTGTTTTTGTTAAGTGACATCGAGTTAGTTCCAACTCCTATCGATCCTGTACAGGGTTTCCGAGGAGTGGACCGTGGGTTTGAACCACCACCTAGCAGTTAGCAGTCCAGTGCTTACCCAGGACTTCTGCTTCATTTTAATGATGACAAAACCCAGGGTATTATGATTTTGTCTATTAATTCTTTTGGGAATCAGGTACCTCAGAGAGGAAAATGAATGTTGAAATAAATTCAATCCTATTGATTTTGATAAGGTATAAAATAAAGTTAATGAAAGACCTGGGTTTTAAAAAGTGGTACAATAGGTCTAGTAGTCTTTGTTATGACCTGGAATGTTTGCTCCTAAGGGTGTAATTTTAGATAAGAAAGAAAGAACAGAAGAAAGAGAAGAACAAAAGAAAAGTGAAGAATGGTGGGAGAAAGAAAGAAAAAGAAAAACGTATGAAGTGACATTGTAAATTGGTTCCTAGGTAAAATAATATATTCCTTATTATAAATGTTCCTCTTACAGGTGTATATGTTTTCACATACCTCCACTTCATTTACTGTCTTAGTCTGTGGCAGGGAATGATTATAAAAGGGTTTAAGGAACATAAAGAGAAAAATGTATAGTCGTGTTAACTACAAGAATATCTTATATTTTAAAAAAGGAGGTTAAAGGTGAGATAGAGGATCTTCTAAAAGCCTAACAAAGATACTACACTTAGAAGTTGTCCCAGACAAGTACAAAGTTACCAGTATGGACTCAACTACTAGAGAAAAGGTTGGCATTCAAATCTACTCAGAGAAGATGGGATTTTGCAATCTGTTTCTGACAGGTCTCAGCCTTGAAAACCCTATGGAGCATTTTTACTATACACACATGAATCAGAATTGGAACTGACTTGAAAGCTACCATAAACACCACCACAAGCAAGGCTGTGA
>NW_006408751.1:4508972-4510100 GCF_000296735.1 Chrysochloris asiatica
CGGAAACCCTACATAGGGTTTCTATCAGTCAGGAATGACAAATTGAAGAGGAATGGAATCACATTCATTATCAAAAAGAACATTTCACCTCCCTCCAAGACTGAAACTCAAAAGGAACACATGAGGAGGTGGGAAAGGCAACAATGAAGAAATGGGCTGAGTTCAACCACGTTCCACAGACTCTTGTTGACCTGGAGATGAGAGAGAGAAGAGAAAGGGCTGGATGGTCCAAAATATGGTTAGACCTGAGGACACCTGAGCCCATGGACAAGTACATAGCCTCAGAGGGCTAGAGCTGAGAGTGAAGCATTGAGCTGATATGATGTGAGAGGAGACTCAAAAACATGCAAACTTGCAGACAGTAACCATTTGACCTAGCCTCGATGGCTTGATAATCAGAACTCGACAAGAAGAAGAAAAACAATTTTTGATAAAGGAAACCAGTGTAAATTGCTGCAGTTGATAAACTTGAACTATACTTGTGGATGTAGTAGCTCAAAATACCAACTGAGAGGGAAGGAGTTTTCCCATCAAGTATCAATGCTATCCCCTCTGTATACAGGGTAGATAAGGATGGGCAACTTAGACACTGGCTACCTAAAATGAGGGGGCAATAAACACATGAAGTGACTGACATATGTTTTCAAGGGGGAGTTTAAGAGTGTGGGGGGGAAGGTAGAGACCCCAATGAATAATTTTCATCTTGTCTAGACGGGTCTGGTGAAAAGAGATGGAAATAAGATTCTTACGATTCAGTAGGAATTGTTATCATGACTAACTGCGACTGTCACAAATGTAAAGGTATAAGTTTTGTAACAAAAACGGGGGAGTAACTAACCTTACAGTCCAGAAACAGAGAACCCTAGGGCCATCAAGAGAGAAGAGCACAAGCAGAATGCAGTACTCTATCCAGAGAAACAGCGACACCAGAGATGAAGGCAGAGATGGGGCCATGGAGAGAGGTAGCAGCTGAGGACTCTAGACTCATGGAAAGAGAGGGACTGAGTGCTGGCGGCCAGGAGGCAGGCTTGTAGAATATGCCCTTTGGTTGATTAAATTATTATGTATTCCTGGGTGTTTTGTGTACTCCCTCCCCGCGACCCCCGCAAAAAAAAAAACAAAAAAAAA
>NW_006408751.1:4541283-4549499 GCF_000296735.1 Chrysochloris asiatica
CCAGTGAATAGGAAGGCTGTAGAAGAATCGATTAATTTGAATTATGGTGTTGGAAAAAAAATAGTAAAAGTACCATAGATTGCCAGAAGAACAAACAAATCTGTATTGGAAGAAAAGACTGAATGCTCCTTAGAAACCATGATGAACAGACTTCACCTTTCAAACTTTGGACATGTAAACAGGAGGGGCTAGTCTTAGAGAAGGAACATTAGGCTTGGTAAAGTGGATGGTCAGTGAAAAAGAGTAAGACCCTCAAGAGACTGACAGCAGCACTGGCTACACTGTTACAACAATTCTAAGGACTGCAAAGGAGCAGGCAGGGTTTTGTTTCATTGAGCATAGGGCTGCTATGAAGTGGAACTGACTTGACAGCACCTAACTACCAACAACAATTTACCCAGGCTTCAAATATATCTATGAATGTGGTGAGTCAAAGTTACGATAACTTCCTAGTCATAACCAAAACACCTTGAGGAAACGAGTTACTTGGCCTGAAGGCTCAGGACCATAGGTTCAGGGAACACCAAGATTAATTGGCATAATAAAGTACACAAGAGAAAGCTCTTATGTATTTCTGATGAGTAATGACTGGGGTCTTCAAAGTTTATGAGTGGCTATCCAAGGTGCAACTATTTATCCCTCTGGGCCTGGTGCAAAGAAGAGTGAAGAAAACTGAAGGGACACGGAAACAATTATTCCAATGGCGTAATGGACCAAGTGAACATCGATCTTCACAATTGTGATACTGTAAGAAGTACATGGTGTTCAGCTACCACTACCAACTGCTCTGAAAGGGATCAGAATAAAACTTACTAGATCCTTAGAGAAAAAATGCGGAACATTTTAAATCATAAAGAAGACTCGGCTCCATAGTTAGAGATTGGTTGAGACTGGTGGAATCCATGAGTTATGGCCCTTAGCCACACTTCGGGTCTGAACTGAACTCACCCACGTTGCTCAATTTTCAGACAAACTAAAGTCACACTTAGCAAGTGAACAATAATACCAGGGAGCTATGCATTTCTTTAGAAAAATTAACCATTTAAGATCAAAAGAGCAGCATTAACTCAAAAACAAATTTCAAAAGCATTAAGAAAGAAGGAATTGAAGCTGGAAACAGGAAGGAAGTGGGATAAGTGATGTTACATTGTGGGGATTACAATCAATGATACAAAACGTGTATGAACGGTTGAATGGAAAACTCAATTGCTCTGTAAATCTTCATCTAATTAAATATACAAGTTTTTTTTTTTAATTAGGCTTCTGAGCCAGCACTTTCCAAGAACCAGGGTACTAAACTTTGGGCATTTCCATTCCCTTATCATATAATATATATTTAAGTACTAGTTACCATTCTAGGTTCTGTGGCTGTAACAGAGAAAAAAATAAAACAAATATAATAACTATACCCTCTATACCCTCATGGAGCTCACATTGTAATATAGAAAGAAATGTGAGTAAATGACATACAAGGTACTTAGTGCTATAGAGAAGACTAGAAATAGGAACGATAGGGAACCCATCCCTACCCCTCCTTTGTAGCGGCTGCTATTTAAAATAGGTAGGTGAGGGTAGGCTTCACTTAGATGATATTTAAACAAAGGCCTGTAGGAGTTGAAAGTGGGCAGATTTTCTAGGGAGTAGGGAGTCTTGGTGTGGTGCTGTGGGTTAATGCACCATACCGTAAAGCCATTTGAACTGCAAGGTCAGCAGTTCAAGCTCACCAGCTGTTCCTCAGAAACCCTATACAGGGTCGCTATGGGTCAGAACTGACTCAACGGCACTTCACAACAACAACAACAAGGGACTACAAGGTCAGTGGTTCAAGCTCACCAGCTGCTCCTCGGAAACCCTATTCAGGGTTGCTATGGGTGGGAACCAATTCTACAGCACTCATCAACAAAAGGGGCCCAGCAGAGGTTAAGGGCAAAAGCCTTAGGGCAGAAGCTGGGTTGGAACCTAAGAAAACATCTGGGAAGTCACTGTGACTAGAACAGAGTGAAAAAGAAATCATTAAAAAAAAGGCCAGGAGAGTAAAAGAAGTTTCTCCATATCAAAAATCAAGTGAGTGACTCCACAGTGATAGACTATTTTATTAACATTTGCGAAGCTTTTTCAGTTTGCGGCAAAAATGTGGGGGGAAAGGCGTCTAGCTAATGGTGGAAGGCATACCACCATGACAGCTGACAATAATAAAAGAATTAAAAAAAACTATCTCTGGGCATACTGTAATAAATATGTTTTAAATTCCTTTTGCAACATAGCAGAAAATTGTGGAACATTTCCACATAAGAGTTAAAAAAATAAAACTGGTAGGCAACTGTCAAGTACTCAGAAAATTACTTTGCGTGTCACACAGTGACTAACACATCATTCTTTAACTTAGAGAGCACTCATTTAAGTTATTACTTAAAAAAAAAAGAGAGAAACGTACCTGTCGTATCAGCAGAGACTTTATTGAAACTCAGCTCATCAGTGAGGTCTTCATTTTTAAATTTATTTTTAATATCTCTCACTTTGTTCATTATGGAATCAATTGTCAATTCTCTGCCACTTAAATCCTCAGCCTCCATTTCTAAGGAAAACAACAATGAACTTAGCAAATTTTCTATTATATTAATTAACCCCAAAGCAAGTAGTCTCTTAATATGAAGATGGCTCTAAAGTATTACTTTAGTGAACACATGTAAACTTAGATATTACCTGGATAGTGTTTGAGGAGCTATAGACACAAAAAATACATCTTTGTAATTAATTCAGCAAGGTTTCCAAACACACTGTGGATACCTTTTCTTATAATTAAACTTCAGTCATTGCACAACACAGAAATTGCTGGCCCTTTACAATTTCAATCCTTCATTTTTTCCCCCCAAACTATTTTCTAGGGTCATCTAGCTGCAAATTGTCTTTTTTTTTTTAACCCGATGGAGCGTTTGTTTTGATTTGGCAATAACATATTATCTTTTGGGGGCTATAAAATCCATTTCTTCATTCATCTGCTTTATGTGAGCATATATTTGCACCGTAGGTTTGTTCTGGTGCATACCTGGAAGTATCATGATTTACCACTATGTTAATAACTCTAACACAAAGAATCCACTGTACTCGTACTATGCACTCAGTCATCTGCATAGTTGTGATGTTTGGTCACCCAAATGTCTCGTCTTTCTCTCAGTATCATCACTGCGATTCAGACAAGAACTCAGTTGCCCAGGGCACTGATATCAAAGCCACCCTAAACAGCCCGACGCAGGGCGACAAAATACCATCCTGCCTGTGAAGTCAGGTTGGAACGGTAACTGTCAGAACACGCCCATCTTCCCGTCCTAACCCTACTAACCATGAAGTAGTGTCCTTAGAGAGAGGATCCCTTGTCTCTAGCCTCTCTCCAGGCGCCGCACCTAGGCCCTCTTCTCGCCCCAACGGGATACACACTCACGTCTCACTTCCCAGGTCAACAAAATCTCCCGCACTAACCTATACAAGCCAGCAGGCAGCAAGACCTCCCTTCCCCCTTCAATTGGCTTAGCCGCGTCCTATCCAGCTCCGAAGCGTCCCTGCCTCGTCCACATCCCTCACCGACCCGCGCCGCTAAAGAGCCCACACACCGGCTACCGCCGTTCCTCCGTGCACCCGCGAGGCAGAACTCATGGCCTAGAAGAGGAGTTACAGACATTAAAAGATGGACCCCATGCCGCCATCCACAACCCCGTTTGAATTTCCTTGCCGTTGCAGCAGCTGCTCCTATTGGCTGGAGCGAGTCACGTGAAAGCGTCTGTTTTGATTGGTGCTTGTGCGCGGATCCCTTCGCCTGCGGAGCGAGATCTTCGCCCAAGGCAGGAAAACTACCCGTATGGCGCCAGAGGTGGGGCAGTTTTGCTTCTCGGGTATTTCCCGGGCGACAGTCGGCGGGTTTTCCTACAGCTTCTAGGTTAACCGGGCTTGATTTTAGTTTAGGGAGAAGGCCACTCCCAGGCGGAGCTTACCCAGGGAGAGGAAAATAGGGGCGAAGACGACGACTGCTAATGATAATAGTCTTCTAGCCGCAAGACCTAAAGAATGCACTGTGGTTTGGCCTTTCACCCCTCCCTGCCGCCTTATAGCTTTGTCCTTAGAATCCTCACTCGGGGCTTTAGGGAGCAGGGAACAGAAGTCTTTCTCAGCTCTACGTTCAACCTTGCCGCCTGTCCCAAAATGTTAATGCTTTTTGTCCTTAAGCTTTCCCTTAGGCTCTTCCCAGGGTCGCGATGGGTTGGAACCGACTTGACAGCACTTAACAACAACAATGCCCTTCTCTATCCTTAAATGACCCCATGCTTTGTATTCAAGCCAAGTATCTCCCCCTGTGCCACAATTATGTACAAAATTCACACACCTACCACAGTTACTTTGCCTGAACTCTTATCAACACCCCCCACCTCCACCCTCCGCCACTTCAGGGAGCGAGCACCTTCTAAAACTGGGGCAGGACTCCTAAAACTGGGGCAGGACTCCGATGACAACGTTCGTTTCTGGATCCTGTCTCTTCCTCTGCAGAGCAGATGAGATACTACTCTTGTGCCAGCACGATAACTTATGCTATTTGATAAGGCAGATTGGTTGGTTTTGTGAATGTGTAGGAAACTGCCGCTATCACTTGTTAATTCACAAGCTTTCTTGACAACCCTCCCATTCTCAGCTTTGGTTTACTCTGTCAGTTTTCACTTCCCACAATTTTCCCGGACATGGAAGCAGCAGTCAAGAAATCAAAGGATGTATTGCATTAAGCAAATCTGCTGCACAAGACCTTTTTAAAGTGTTGAAGAGCAAGGCTGTCAGCTTGAGAACTAAGGTGCGCCTGACCAAAGTCATGGTATTTTCAATAACCTCATATGCATGCGAAAGCTGGACAGTGAATAAGGAAGACCGTAGAAGAATTGATGCTTTTGAGTTACGGTGTTAAAGGGGAATATTGAAAGTGCCATGCGCTGTCAAAAGAACCAATAGATACATTTTGGAAGAAGTGCAGCCAGAGTGCTCCTTGGAGGCCAGGATGGCCAAACATGTCTTTCATGCTTCAGACATTTTGTCAGGAGGGACCAATCACTGGAGAAGAATATCATGTTTGGTAAGGTAGAAGGTCAGAGAAAAAGAGTGAGACCCCCACCGAGATGGATTAGCCAAGTGACAGCATTGATGGACTCAAGCGTGGCAACAGTAGTGAGGTTGGCCCAGGATCAGGCAGTGCTTTGTTCTGCTGTGCATAAGGTCGCTATGAGTCTGTACCAGCTTGTTGTTGCTGTTAGGTGCCATCGGTGGATTGCGACTCACAACGACAGACACAATGCACAACAGAACAAAACACTGCCTGGTCCTATGCCAGCCTCACAATTGTTGTCTGAGCCCATTGTCGTCATTGTGTCATTCCATCTTGTTGGGTCTTCCTCTTATGCTGTTACTATCCATTATTCCAAGCATGATGTCCATCTCCAGGAAATGGTCCCTCCTGACATTATACAGGGTCCCTATGACCTGGAACTGACTCAAGGCCACTTAACAACAACAATGTAAGATCTTAACACCAAAGGAAATTGGATGAGGGGTAAATTAAAAAGCTCTGTATAATCTTTGCAATCTTTTTCTAAAACTAAAACTACTTCAAAATGAAATGTTTATAAAAACTGATTCCACCTGTTGCTTATCACTTTGTTTTTAATGTGACTACTAGGAGCTCTGGTAGTGTCGTGGTTACGAGTCGAGCTGTTAACCTCAAGGTTCGAAACTACCAGCCATTCCTCAGGAAAAAGATGAGGCTTTCTGCTCCCATTAAGATTTACAGCCTCAGAAATCCTGTACAGGGTAGCTATGAGTTGGAACTGACTCCACAGCATATAACAACAACAAATTAATAGGGCCAACATTCAAGCAATTTTTTTTCTCAATTCATTTACTCATTTCTTTGAGTTTATTGAGTGCCTACTATGTCATGGAACCCTAGTGTGGCGCTGTGGGTTAAGTCAATTTGAATGGCAAGGTCGGAAGTTCAAGTTCACCAGCTGCTCCTTAGAAACTTTATACAGGGCTGCTATGGATCAGAATTGACTCAACAGCACTTTAACAACAACAAAACTATGTAATATGAGTTCTGGTATGGTGCTGTGGGTTAATGCGCTGGACCACAAGGTCAGTTTGAACCACAGGTCGGCAGTTTAAACTCACCAGTCCCTCCTTGGAAACCCTTTAGAGGGTCATTATGGGTCAGAACTGACTCTACAGCACTTAACAACAACACCTATGTATGTAATAGGTACTGTTTTGCAAGTTGCCCTCATGGCACTTGCATGTTAGAGAGACAGAGAAGAAATGAACATTTATATGTTATTTAGTGGAAAGTTCTACTAAAACAGATATTAAGAAATATATTTAAGTAGGATTGTTAGGAGAATGTCTCTTGCAATGACATCAGAGAATGACCTGAATGAGGTAACCCAGTGAAACGATTTCACACATTTCCATTTGTAAGAACTAAGTGAAATGATGTAAATATAGCATCCAGCACAGAATCTAGCATAAACTAAGTTCTCAGTGTATTTTAACTTTTATATAGAGTAGTGCTCACAGGGACTAATGGATGTGGGCTGAGATATAGGTTCTTTCTGGTTAAGTGTCTTTTGGCAAAGTAATGAATTCCTCTTGACCTCTGTTTCCTTATATAAAGAGAATATAGTTCCTAACTTCATTAGGTTGTTGTGAAAAGTGAATTACATATGCAAAGTATTGCGATTTTTTACAGATGGCAAGCATTTAAATGTTAGTGCTTCACTAAATAGGTAAATATTAACATTTTTACAACTACTGGAGTATTGAGAAGCCTGTTTTTCTATGCATTTGTACACTTGAAAATAAGAAACTGTAACCACTTTTTTGTAAATACTCAAATTGTGTACTATGTTCCACACAATTCTGAGCAATTATTTGTTGAGAGTATCAAAACAGGCTATCATTGTATGCTGTTAGGACACAACATTCTTGTTTAATGCTATTTTCTTTGCATACATGGGAGATTATATACATGTATCATATTGGGATGAATAGTGCTACTGTTGCTATTGTTTAGTGCTGTTGAGTTGGTTCGGTTCTGACTAAGATCCTGTATAGGGTTTCTGAGGAGTGGATGGTGAGCTTGAACCTCTGACCTTGCAGTTATAACCGACTTTGCAGTCCAGTGCATTCACCTGTGGATTTAGGTATTGATTGGCAGTGAAGTAGACAGAGGCCATGGTTCCCCTGCTTAACCAGAAACAATGTCTATGACTTACCTATCCAAACAGATTTTAATCTCTGCTGTCATTGATCTAGGTCATGGAACAATGAGGAGTTACCTACAAAGAAGAAGGAAGTGAAGTTGCATCAAACAATATAATACTGAAACTCAGTTATATATTTGGCTAAAAGCCAGTTTCATCTGTCAGTGAATAAACCTCTTTATTTTAAGTCAATCCTTTCACTAATCAACAAAATTCACCAAAAGGCTGTGGCTTCACCTAAAAATAGAAAGTTACACATTTTTGTCAAATAAATAAAAGATTGGACCATGTAACTTTGTTGCTATCATTTTTATGCTACTCTTTGGATACTGTCTGTCAGTACAGATTCCCCTTTTAATTTATTATTGAAGTAATTGTTACACCAGCTAAGTAAGCCTCCAACTTTGGTTTTGAAAAGTGGTTCTCATAGTGAGATTTATCCTGTAAATAAGTAGATGTTAAATTTGTAATCAATAAATGCACAGACATGTAACTAATGAGTTGTTACACTGCTTTTATAGTGATTCAGGTATTCTGGAATAAAACGCTATTGTTGGTATTGGCTGCCTTCAAGTCTCCCCTTAACTCATGTTGACCCCATGCACAATGCAATAAAGCACTGCCTGAGCCTGTACTATCTTCACGATTTATTGCTGCGACTATCATTGTGAGCCACAGGGCTTTCACTGATTTTTAGAAACAGATCACCAGACACCGCTGGTCTTTCCCATCTGCCTTGGGTTGCACATTCCACTGCAACCTGTAAGGCATCATAACAACTTACAAACTCCCACAGATTGGTCAGTAGTGACTATGCATGAGGTACAATGGCAGGAAATCAAAGCTAGGTCTTCCACAGGCAGAGCAAGAATTAGACCAGTAAAGCACAAATGACTCATGAAATGTGGTTGTTGTTAGGTGCCATCGAGT
>NW_006408751.1:4549944-4551640 GCF_000296735.1 Chrysochloris asiatica
GCTTGGGTCAGATGCACCTTATTAGTATTAGTATTAGCACCTTATTAGTGCACACTAATTTAGGAGTCCTGGTGTGGTGCAGTTGGATAATCATTGGACTGCTAACTGCAAGGTCCACCAGCTGCTCCTCAGAAGCCCTATTATAAAGGTTACTATGAATCAGAACTGTCTCAAAGACATATAACAGCAATAACAAAGGCTGTTCTGTTCAAGATGCATTGAACGCTTTTGACATAATTGAACTGTATCCCATAATAAAGCTCAAGAACTTCACAATCATTGCTACACTTGAGTCCATTTCTGCTACCACTGTGCCAATTCATGTAGTTGGGGGTTTTCCTCTTTGTCTCTGACCGTCCACTTTACCAAGCATGATGTCCTTCACCATGGACTGATCCTTGCTGATAATATGTCTGAATTATGAAAGACAAAGTCTGGTCATCCAGACTTCCAAGGTACATTCTGGTTGTACTTCTTCCAACACAGACTTGATTGTTCTTTTGACAGTCCATGGTATTTTTAATATTCTTCTCCAACACCATAAGTCAAATGCATCAAATCTTGTACGGTCTTCCTTATTCACTGTTCAACTTTTTCACATGCATATAAGGTTATTGAAAATATCATGGCTTGGGTCAGGCACACCTTAGTCCTCAAACTGACATCTTTGCTCTTGAACACTTTAAAGAGGTCTTGTGCAGCAGATTTGCCTAATAATACAGTACGTAGTTTGATTTCTTGACTGCTGCTCCAATAAGTGTTGATAGTTTATCCAAGCAAAATGAAGTTTTTTGCAAGTCCAATCTTTGCTTCATTTATCTTAATGGCATTTACTGGTTCAGTTATGAGGATTTTTGTCTTCTTTACCTTCATATGCAAACCATACTTTGATCTTCATCAATATTTTAACTTCTCTTCACTTTTCAGCAACAAAGCTGTATTATCTACATATGGCAGGTTGTTAATGACTCTTTCTCCAATTCTGATGCCATGTTCTTCTTCACATAATCCAGCCTCTTGAATTATGTGTTCAGCATATAGATTGAATAGATATGATGAAAGAATACAACTCTGACACACACCTTTCCTAATTTTAAACTATTCAGTGTTCCTTTGTTCTCTTTGAACAACTGCCTCTTGACCTATGTACAGGGTTCTTCATCAGCATAATTAAGTGTTCTGGAATACTTATTCTATAGCTTGTCATGACCCACACAATTAAAAGCCTTTGCATATACAATAAAGCAAACATAAACATCTCTCTGGTATTCTTTGCTTTCAGCCAAGATCCAACTGACATCAGCAATGATATCCTTTGTTCCATGTCCTCATTTGAATCAAGTTTGAACCTCTAGCAGTTCTCTTTCAATGTATTGTTGTAGTCATTTCTGAATTAGCAAAATTTTACTTGTGATACAAATGATATTGTCCTACAATTTCCACATTTCGCTTGATCACCTCTCTTTGGAATGGACACGAATATGGATCTCTTCCAATCAGTTGGCATATCATTGTCTTCCAAATTTCTTGTCATAGATGAGTGCCTCCAGTGTTGCATCAGTTTGTTGAGAGATTTCCATTTGTATTCCATCAATTCCCAGTGCCTTGTTCTTTGCCAATGCCTTCAGTGCATTTTGGACTTCTTCCTTCAGTATCATTGGCTTTTGATCATATGCTACTTCTTGAAGTGGTTGAA
>NW_006408751.1:4553680-4554652 GCF_000296735.1 Chrysochloris asiatica
CCAATGTCAATTCCTATGAAGTGGAAGTCACACATGACTCCACCCTACAACCTTCTTTATTCTCATCTGACAGTAAACATCCCTCCCACAGCCTCTCAATTTCATGCGTGGGTTCAATAATCCATTGCAATGGCCACATAGAACCCATAGATAATACTCATGACTATAGAGTTTATTAGAGAAGTGAACAGGGGACAATCCAGAATCAGAAACAACTCAGGATGCAGCTGTTCTCTAGTCAGGAACTCCTCTTCTCTGTTGTACTTCAGGCATGCCTTGATCTTGTCTTCAGCCTCTCAGCCATGTGATCCCTTTGGCCTCTGCCTTTCTTGGGCAAGTGCTACAAAGCTCAAGCCAATCTGTAAATGCCCGAAGGGCACATGCTGCAAGCCAGTCTCCTGCCCTGTCAACATTCAGCTTTGCTCAATCCAGGAGCCTAGAAGCCCTGATGTTTCTCCATTGCCTCTGCTATCACTGCTTTTCCAAATAGGGACCTCTTGCTTCACTCATGTTATTCTTTCTTGATGGCCTTGGATCATCTGTTCCTGCTTCTGAAATAGCTCCTTTTAAAACTAGCCAATCCCAGTGTTAGAGTCCTGTACACTGTATTTCCATGGTTCCATTCAATCATTTTATAAGAATTAAAAAGACTTTGGATAGAAAGGCCATATCCAGTAAATTCAAGGCACAACAGTGTTGGTGAAGAATATTGAATCCACCATGGACTGTCCGGAGAATGAACGAATCTGTCTTAGAAGAAGTATATCAGAATGTGTCTTAGAAGTGAAGATGGCGAGACTTTGTCTCATGTATTTTTGACATGGTACCAGATAGGGACATTCCCTGCGGTAGGACATATGCTTGATAAAGTAGAGTTGCTGTTGCACTGGAGCACAAGTTTGGTTTGAGATACAAGGTCAGTGATTCAAATTCACCAGCCACTTCTTGGAAACCCTATACAGGGCTGCTATG
>NW_006408751.1:4555317-4557312 GCF_000296735.1 Chrysochloris asiatica
ATTGGTTATTTTGGCAGCCCATGGCACTTTCAATATTGTCCTCCAACATTGCACATTGAATTGTGCAATGGTAGTCAGGCATAATTCATTTCTTCTGGTCTCATGGCAAGGAAGCAGTTGTTCATGGAGGCAATTAGCCACACATTCCACATTCTCCTATTCCTGACTATCCTTCCTGTTATTTCAGATCAATAGAGATTAATTGGTATGCTTTGGATGACAACTTGTAAACTTTTAAGACCTCAGGCACCATGCAACAAACTAGGAGGTAGAATAGAAATATTGCCCTCCAACATCTTAACTTGGATGATTTATGAACTCATGACTCTAATCCTTTAAACCAAGAAATCAAATCCCATAAGGTGCTTGGTTATATATAAACAACCTCTGCTTATGTACTGAGTTACTCTTTTTCTTTATTTTTATTTTTGGTCATTGTTGTAAATATACTTATCACACAACGCTGTCAGTTCAAATTTTTACCAGTGTATAACTTATTGGCAGTAATTACAGTAATCAGATGTACAACCCTACCCTTAATCAAGGTCATTTTTCCATCAACAATAACCCCACAGTTTCCTCCTTTTATCTACCCCTAGATAAACATTGTCCTCTGTATTCTGTATTTTACTATCTTTTTATATAGCTGCGGGCATACAATATTTATTTTTGTAATTGACTAATTTCACTGAGCATAATGTCTCAAAGTTTCATCTATACTGTTGCATATATTAAGACATCATTTCTCCTCTCGACCTAGGAGTATTCTAGCATATTTATGAGCCACATTTTGTTTATTCATTAATCTGTTGATGGACATTTAGGTTGCTTCTTGTTTTTGGCTACTGTGATTAGTGTTGCAATGAATAATTGGTGTACAAGTTGGTGTTTTGAGTCTCTGTGTTCTAGTCTTTTAGGTATATATCTAAGAATGGAATTGCTACATCACAATTTTAGTTTTTTAAGGAATCACCATACTTTTCTACATAAATGTGGTGTATAAGGATCTCAATTTCTCTACATCCTTGCCAATATTTGTTATTTACTTATTTATTTTAAATATTAGTAATTCTTCTGGGAGTGTAATGGTATCTCATTTGTGGTTTTGATCTGCATCTCTCTATTAGGAGTTCTGATGTGGCACTGTAGGTTAATGTGCCAGACTGTAAAGCCATTTGAACTGCAAGCTTAGCTGTTCAATTTACCAGTTGCTCCTTAGAAACCCTATACAGGGTTGCTATGGGTCAAAAGTGATTCAATGGCCCTTAACAACAACAACAACAACATTAGCTAATGATGCTAAATTTTTCTTGTGCTTGGTGGCCATTTGAGTGTTTTCTTTGGTGAAATGTGTATTCAAGCACTTTAATCATTTTATGATTAAGTTATTTATCTTTTTATTGTTACGTTATTGCAGTTATATATATGCATATATATTTGTTGTTGTTAAGTAATGTCAAGTTGGTTCTGAATCACAGTGACCCTGTATAGAGTTATGAGGAGAAGCTGGGATGTTTGAACTGCTAACTCTGTGGTTTGCAGTCCAGTGCTGGTGCTACAATGCCAAACCAGGAGTCCAATACAAAAGTCCAATATAAAAGAATAAGCAGGGGTAATGCTGTCAGGCCCAACTTTCAGCAACCGTTTATTTAATATAATAACAAAAACACAAACAGCAAAAGATAAAGCAAATAAATGGGACCTCATTAAAACGTAAAACTTTCGCTCATTATAAGACTTTACCTAAAAAGCAATAAGGCAAGCCATCAACTAGGAGAATGCCTTAAAAATATATGTAGCCAACCAGAATTTAATAAGCAATATTATGTAGAGTGTGTTTTGAGTCAATCTCTTTTGAGATTAAGAGATTAAACAAGCAAATGAAAGAAGCAGAGAGGGAAAGACACTTGCCAAACCACATGAAGATCACCCAGGAACAAAAACTAAAAAAGACACGGATTTTCTTTCAGAATTCACAGAGACAGAAAGCCTTCC
>NW_006408751.1:4557552-4559889 GCF_000296735.1 Chrysochloris asiatica
AAAAATATTCAATTAACTAAAAAAATTTCTAAATAGCAAAAATGAAACAAAGATAGGACAAATATAGTAAAATGATAGATTTAAATCCAATAAATACATTGGTGGAGTCAGTTTCGACTCATAGTGAGTAAACCTGTACAGGGTTTCCGAAGCTGTAAATCTTTATGGGAACAGAAAACCTCATATTTCTCCTGTGGAACAGCTGGCAGTTTCAAACTGCTGATCTTAAGATTTGCAACCCAATTTGTAACCACTATGCTACCAGAGCTCCTTAATAAATACATTAAATGTATATAATCTGAACATCTATGGTGCTATAGGATAAGCACTGTAAAATCAGCAGTTCAAACTCACCAGTAATTTCTTGGAAATCCTATAAAAGATTAGTATGTGTCAGAACCAACTTGACAGCTCTTAACAATTTAAAACTGGAGACTTCTAGACTGAATAGAAAAGCAAATTCCAACTATCTGCCATTTACAAAAAAGATCCCACTTTAAATATGAAGACACAAATTGGATTAAGAGTAAAAATTTTAAAAAGATATACCTTGCTAACATTAATAAAATGCAGAATCAGAAAAATCTAACTTGGCAGAGGTCTTTGAAAATAAGACAAGAAATTCTAGTCATGTAGGTAAATAACCTTGGTCTCTGATCTTGGAGATCTTCTGAAAGTGTCCTCAGACATGTTTCCAGAGTAGAAACTTGTTATGAGTAACTACTAGAAGCTAGATCAAATGCTTTAAAGTTCAGTTCTAGATTTTAGGTCAGGAGTCTTTGGACAATTTCTTTCTGAAGATCATGAGTCGTTTTTGACATTTTTCATAGCATTGGGTTCAACACGCCTAGGTATATTTAGATAGCTCACAATAGCTAACAACTAAAACGTATTTTGTCCCAAACTTCAGAACAGAATGAGATTTAATTGGAAAAGTTTGACTCATCATTGGAATAAATACTCTAGGTACGCAGTCCCACCATCATTCACCACAACCTCAGATCATTAATAATGGACAGGAGAAGCGAGCATCAAACAAAAACATAAAAGGAAAATAAGCACGTAAACTGCTTTCTCATGATGTAGTCTGCAAAGCACAGAGGCAGGATGATACTCATTTGTGGTTTGCCTAAAAGAATCAGATTTTAGATGAACCAAATGGACATAGAAAGAGGAGATGTACCCTCAAGATAGAAGTGTGTATTGGGAGAACAACAGAATCAGTCTAGTGTCTGAGAGTGGAATTTCCTGAAAAACATTAATAAACTGCTGGATATGTGTCATGCTGATATTGTGGAGGGTGCAAGAATGTAGCTATAAAGTCAGTAAAGAATGAAACAAAACAAAAACCCACCTCTGGTACTGATTAAAAAAATTTTTTTTTATTGTGAACAGAGTGATAGTGTACATGGGAGAACATCAGCTTTACACCATCGTTTCATTGCAACGATTACACTCTCTTCCGTGTATCATCAGTATTTACTACCATTCCCTCTGTTTGTTTATTTGTTTTGTTTTGCTTTGTTTTGTTTGAGGGGTTGTGCATAAAAACATTCAGGAATATACAATAATTTAAACAACCAAAGGGCACATTCTGCAAGCCTGCTTCTTGGCTGCCAGCATTCAGTCCCTCTCTTTCCATGAGTCTAGAGTCCTCAGCTGCTCCCTCTTTCCATGTCCTCATCTCTGCCTTGATCTCTGGTGTTGCTGATTCTCTGAATAGGGTCTCACATTCCGCTTGTGCTCCTCTCCCTTGACGGTCCTAGGGTCCTTTGTTTCTGGACTGTAAGATTAACTACTCCCCCATTTTTGTTACAAAACTTCTACCTTTACATTTGTGACAGTCACAATTAGTCATGATAACAGTTACTCACTACTGAAGCATAAGAATCTTATCCCCAACTCTTTTCACCAGACCTGTCTACACAAGATGAGAACTATTCAGTGGGGACTCTACCTTCCCCCTCACACTCTTAAACTAAACTCCCTCTTGACAACTTGTAAGCCAGTCACTCTGTGCCTTTATCACCCCTTCATTTTAGGTAGCCAATGTCTAAGTTGCCCATCCCTATCTACCTTGTATGCAGAGGGGATAGGATTAATACTTGATGTGAAGACTCTTTCCCTCTCAGTTGTTATTTTGAGCTACTATATCCATAAGAATAGGTCAGGTTCATCAACTGCAGCAATTTACACTTGTTTCTTTTATCAAAAATAGTTTTTTTTTTTATCTTCTTCTAGTCGAATTCTGATTATCTAGCCATCAAGGCTAGGTCAAATAGGTTACTACCTGCAAGTTTGAGTGTTCTTGTGCATCTCCCCTCACATTATATAATC
>NW_006408751.1:4560132-4565542 GCF_000296735.1 Chrysochloris asiatica
GGGGTTTGTCCTGAAGGGAACCAAATGGTTGTCTTGATGGCTTCTGGTACTGATTTTAATTTCATTCTTAAATTCTTTCTGTTTTTGTCCCCAAAATAACTCTGAGTTATTTTAATTAACTTTCCTAATCACTGTAGGATAAGAACTGGACTGATAACCACAAGATTGGCAGTTCAAACCCACCAGCTGCTCCTTGGAAACCCTATACAGGATCTCTATGAGTCAGAACCAATTCTACTGCACTTAAGCAACATTTCTTGCAGCTTGGACTTCTTCCTTTAGTACCATCACTGAAGGCATTGATGAAAAAGAAGGCTCCTGGAATTGACAGAATGCAAATTAAAATGTTTCAACAAACTGATGCAGCCTAAAGGCACCCACTGGTTTATGCAAAGAAATTTGGAAGACAGTTAATTTGACAACCAATTGGAATAGATCCATATTAATGCCCATTCCAAAGAAAGGTGACCCAATGGAATGTGGAAATCATCAAGCAATTATCACATGCAAGTAAAATTTTGCTAAAGATAATTTGAAAACAGTGGCAGCAGTCTATTGACAGAGAGCTGCAAATAATTCAAGCTGGATTGAGAAGATGATATGCAATGAGGAGTATCATTGCTGATGTCAGATGGGTCTTTGCTGAAAGCAAATAGTATCAAAAAGATGTTTACTTGTGTTTACTGATTATGCAAAGACACTGGATTGTGTGGATCATAACAAACTATGGCTAACAGTGCAACGAATGGGAAATCCAGAATACTTCATTGTGCTCATAAGGAACCTGTAAGGTAAGCACTTGAGTGCTAACTACAAGGTTGGAAGTTCAAATCCACCAGCTGCTCCTCAAAAATCCTATACAGGGTTACTATGAGTCGGAACTAATTCTACGGCACCTAACAACAAGAACAACAATGTTTTTGGATTCTGTACACATTTCTCTTGCTCTTTTTTTGCTTTCTGTTATCATATTTGTTCAAATCAAAATTTTTTACTGTAAGGATTGAAAGACATTCTCAGTGTGTCTCTCCATTTGCTTTTAGAAACCAAGACCATTGCCATGAGACAATTCTGATTCATGGTGAGTAGAATTGCGCTCCACAGGGTTTTGTTGTTGTTAAGTGCTGTTGAGTTGGTTCTTATTAATAGCAACTCTGTATAGGGTTTCCAAGGAATAACTGGTGGGTTTTGAACCACCAAACATACATTTAGAAGTCCAGTGCTTATCTTACAGCACCATACCAGCTGTACTCTTTATGGAAGCAAAACACCAGACTTTCTTCAGTGGCACTATTGGGTTTGAAGCACCAATCTTTAATTTGATAGTTAAACACAAACTGCATCACTCAGAAAACTTTTTTTCCTCCATATGATTCTTTAAAGGCATGAATCAAATTGCTAATTTTTAAAGTGATTTCTGTTTTTAAGGCATGAATCAAATTGCTAATTTTTAAAGTGATTTCTGTTTTTTCCTTAGACTAAAGGTTGACTGGCTATTAAAAATGGGGTGGAGGAGGACTATAAAGGTATGAAGTGGCTGACTTCCAAGCTTTCATGAGTATGCTTAGTTTCAGAACAAGATGATGAGATAGAATCCCACTGATTCTAGAAAACTTCCGGTTTGGGTAGCAGCAGAGACAGGCAGGTAGGAAAGGCTCCGTGGAGGAGGGATTGAAAACCCACAGAAGCTGGGCTCACAGAACACCACCAGAGCTCTGGCTCTACCATAAGGTCCAGGACGTCAGTTTCCCACACTCACAAGTGAAAAAAAATCATGATATAAAGGAAAATACTGTGAATTAGGAATCTATGGAAATGGGACTCCCTCTGCAGCTACCCTACCCTGGCAGAGTTCAAAGAGCGGGGTTACAGCCTGACCGGCATAGGGAACCAGTGCTAAAAATGGTGCAATGACATTTGTAAAAGGAGGTGCGGGGGTTCTACACATTTTTTTCCTCCTATTCCCTGTCATACCCAGCCTGGACGCCTTCAGTAAAGTGGGTGCATACCCTCCCCCCAAAAAAAGTCTAGCACTGACCCCACAGTTTTCCCACGGTACAGAGAGAAAGAGCTAGATGGCCACTTATGACATCAGCCGGGTCGCAACCCTAAAATTAACTTGTGCAGGACCCTGACTCAGGCCTATATAGCAAGAAAAAAGCAGGTATGTCAGGCCAGACAGATAAACCGTAGAACAATCTGTAAAACCCCAGCATAAAAGGACGCAACTACCTTGAGAATTATGCTGTGCACACACAGATACCTAACTGACTTTCAGAGACAAAAATAGTGGACAATCTTTCTCCCATTAACTTCTCAGTATCTATCTGTGCACCTCCACAGTGGTGACTAGAGGGGGCCTGAGTGAGCAGACACCCCCACCAACTGCTGGAGGCTTATACAGGGCATACACACTGCCCATGTAGCAAGGCGACTGGACAGTTGGCCACAATTTTTTTGTTTGGTTGTTTCAAAGTGGTGATTTTTGTCTCTGCTTTTATATTGCTTCTGCTTTTGGTCCTTTTGACCACACCTTTTTCCTGGAGGTTGGAGCTTTATCTCCCTACTTTACCCAAGAAGAGACAGCAATTGTGGCCATATAGCCAAGCTACAAGCATACTCCATAATGTCCCACCATTGAGACAAGAGCCAATAACAGCTGCTAAGCATATGTGAAAAGGGAAGCCTATCTCCTGATCATATCCACCAGGAGACACCCAGTAAGCTTAATAACACAACAAAAACATCCATTTAAGTATTAAAAAACCCACATAACTACTGGAAATGACAAACAAAAGATCTCAAACACAACAAATGATCTGAAAATATGTACAAAAACAGAAAAGAGTAGCTGAGACACATGTGCTAGAGACAGACAAAAGCTCCCCAGAAGAGGAAGAATAAGTTTTGGGTTTGTCCGAGAAAGAATTCATTAGAATGATATGAAAACAAATTCAAATGCTCTGAAAAGGGGTGGAGGAAAACATGGAAGAAGTCAGGAAAGTACTACAAGATCAATCAAACAAGATTGATACAGCATTGGAAATAATTCAAAACCTTCGAAAAAGAGGTCAAGATGATTAATAGTAAAATATCAGAAATGGACAATACACTGAAAGGGGAAAGGAGCAGAATAGAAGAGACAGAAGCCAGAACCAGTGAGCTGGAAGACAAATCTCTCAATACTGCTAAGATAGAAGAGCAAGCAGAAAAAAAGATAAAAAAAAATCTGAAGAGAGTCTAAGATTCATGCTGGATAACATGAAGAGGAACAACTTAGGAATTATTGCATTCTAAAACAGGAAGAACCAGAGAAGTCCACAGAGGAGATAGTTGAAGAGCTTCTAGAAGAAAATTTCCCTAACATCTTGAAGATGAGAAGATAAACATCAAGAAGCCGAATGTACCCCAGGAAGTATAGGCCCCAAAAGAAAGTTACCAAGACATATAATAATCAAGATCTCCAAAATCAAAGAAAAGGCGAGAATCCTAAAAGCAGCAAGGGAGAAGAGAAGTGTCACTTACAAAGGCAAGCAAATCAGATTAAGCTCTGATTATTCAAAAGAACCCATGCAAGCAAGAAGGCAATGGGGAGACATACACAAAACCTTAAAAGAAAAAACTGCCAACCAAGAATCGTCTATCCAGCAAAACTATTAATCAAATAAGATGTTGCAATCAGAACATTCCAGGATAAACAGAATGTAAGAGATTTTATCAAAATCAATCCAGCACTTCAAAACATCCTAAAGGGAGTTCTTTGGACTGAAAATCAACAAGAACAGACAATAACCAGAGATTGACAGGCGTGGCAACACAACCTGGAACTCAGTCGACAATTAGTAGAGACCAGAACAGAACAAAACTACAACAATGAATTCAAAGGAGCTGGAAGTCAACCGAAGATCAAAATAATATCAATGTCAAAGAAGGGATAAATGTAGGAACAAAGATCCAGGTGGTGAGGATGTCTGGTAGATTACAGGATACAATAGATTGTCTTAAATGGAGAGAGAAGTTAACAGACTATAAGGTAACCCCAAAGAAAGTTAATATTTCACAACTTACCATGAAAATGAACTTCCAAGCAGAACAAGCAAACATGAAATCTAAGAAGAAACTGACAAGAAATAGCACAAAAAACACAAACTTAGCACAAGAAGGCATGAAGAACAAAGCAACAAACAGCACTACAAAAAAATTAATAATGACAGCAATTAATTCATACCTATTGATAATTGCATTGAATGTCAATGGATTGAATGCACCAGTGAAGACACAGAGAGTGGCAGACTGGATAAGCAAACAAAATATGCTGTCTGCAAGAGACACACCTTACACACAAAGACAAAAACAGATTAAAAGTTAAAGGATGGAAAAAAAAACATACCGAGCTAACTGCAACAATAAACAAGGAGGAGTGGCAATTCTAATCTCTGATAAAGTAAACTTTAAGACAAAAACCAGCATAAGAGATAAAGAAGGACACTATCTCATGATCAAAGAGTCAATTGAGCAAGACAAAGCAAGACAACATAACCATAATAAATATCTACGCTCCCAATGAAAAAGCACCAAGATATATGAAGCAAACCTTACTAGAATTGAAGAAAGAAATAGCTAACTTTACAACTATAGTGGGAAATTTTAATATGCCACTTTCAAAAAGGGACAGAACAACCAGAAATTAACTTGACAAAGTTATAGAGGAACTAAACAGCACAACCAACCAACTTGACCTCATAGACATGTATAGAGCATTCAACCCAATAGCAACACAATAGACTTTCTTCTCCAGTGCACATGGAACATTCTCCAGAATTGGCCATGTGTTAGGTCACAGAGCAAGCCTCCATAAATTTACAAACTTTGAAATACTACAGAGCATCGTTTCAGACCACAATGCTATAAAACTAGAAATCAACAACAAGAAGACTAAGGAAATAAAGTCAAATACATGGACACTGAACAATACCTGGCTGAAAAGGGACTGGGTAAAAGAAGAAATTAAACATGAATTCATAAAGTTCCTAGAAACAAATGAGAATGAAAACACAACATACCAAAATCTTTGGGACAAGGGTGAAAGTGGTGCTGAGAGGACAATTTATTGCGATAAATGCGCACATTCAAAAAGAAGAAAGACCCAAAATTAACACATGAATTCATCATCTCCAACAATTAGAAACTGACCAACAGAGGGAACCTATAGTTACCAAATGAAAACAAATAATAAAGATAAGAGCAGAAATAAATGAGATGGAAAACAGAAAAACTATAGAAAGAATCAGCAGGGCAAGAAGCTGGTTCTTTGAAAGCATTAATAAAATTGACAACCATTGGCAAACCTAACCAAAGAAAAGGGGAGAAGACACTAATAACTCACATAGAAACCACACGGGTGAGGTCA
>NW_006408751.1:4567432-4590142 GCF_000296735.1 Chrysochloris asiatica
GGAGCAGAAAGCCTCATCTTTTTCCCCCGGAGCAGCAGATAGTTTTGAACTGCTGACTTTGCGGTTCACAGCCCTATTCATAACCACTACGTTACCAGAGCTCCTTGAGTGAAATTAGTCAGTCACTAAAGGAGAAATATTGCATAGGGCCATTATTGTAAAAGAGTAAGAAAAAGAACCCACACTAAAAGGGGGGGAAATTATATATATATATTTGCTGATCACCAGGATATATGGGATGAGAGGAGGGGAAGAAAAGAGGGGAAGATAGAGTGCAGGGTAAGGAATAGACACAGGATAGCTTGGCTGCGGGGAAAGGAGGTGTATGTGTGTGTATGTGATACACAAGAAGGGGCAGGGAAATGGAAGAACAAGGCTGATGGGAAAACAGTTAGTCAGGTTCGCATGGGCTAAGGTGGGACAGAGGTAAATGATGATGTATGCATAACCTTGGAACAACAGGGCTCCAGAATATGGGGATTGAGGCACGGTTTAAAGGGGTAAAAGAGGGGAGTCATGTTAAGATGCTTGGCTGTCTTTGAATCTTGGTTTCCCTTGCCTACTATTTTAAAAGAGACATGAGGTGGGGAGAAAGGAATAGCCAGAATCATCATTACCGAAAGCTTGTAAGTCTGTCTTCAGCCTATAACTGATTGGAATACCTTAAAGAGGTAGAAGTTGCCCAGTTAAAGAGGCTTCCTGGGGAGCCTTTACATCGCACAAGACCATAGGTGGAATCCAGAACCCCATCCAGAACTGATTGAGGTAGGAAATTTCCACTGGAAAGGATGAGTAGACCAGTCTGGAACAGCTAGAAGAACAGAAGATACTTCATAAAAGAAAGACCAGCAAGAAAACTCCAAAACAATACTGGCAGTCTGATTGATTACTACAAGTACAAGTAAGCTGTTTGCCCAGAAGTCATCAAGGCAAGTGGGTGGGATCCCTCAGAGCAAATCCCCTTGCAAGGCTGAGACTCAAGGGGAAACATGAGCAGGCATGTGGTCTGGCTGGTGACCACGTGGGTCACCGATAAAGGAAGAGGGAGAAAAAACAGCAATGAAGTTGTGAGCTAAGCCCGACCACATTCAATAGACCCCCGTGAACCCAGGTGGAGACCTGGATGGCCAGCAGTACAGCCAGACCTGGGGACTTCTGGGCCCAGAAGCAGTGACATGGCCACAGAGGACTAGAGTGGAGAGTGAAGTGTCAGCTGATATGAAGTGAGGGGGGATGCACAAGAACACCGATACTTGCAGATTGTACCCACTTGACCTGGCTTCGATGGCTGGATGATCAGAACTCAACTAGAAGAAGAAAGAAAATGGGGGGCGGGGAGCGGGGGAGAGTAACCTGCTACAATAAGATGAACTTTACCTTTACTTATGGATGTTGTTGTTGTTTTAAGTGCCACCGAGTCAGTTCTGACCCATAGTAACCCTGTCTAGGTTTTCCGAGGAGCAGCTGGTGAGCTTGAACCGCCTACCTTGCAGTTCAAACGGCTTTGCAGTCTGGCGCATTAACCCACAGTGCCACAGTAGGACTCCACTTATGGATGTAGTAGCTCAAAAAAGGGAACAAATATTTACAGCGAGGATCCCTCCCACCCCCTCTGTACACAGGGCTGACAGGGATGGGCAACAAAGACATTGGCTACCCAAAATGGGGGGGGTCCTATAAAAGCAAGAAGTGACTGACTTACAAGCTTTCAAGAGGGACCCTAGTTCCAGATGGGATGGGAGAAGGTAGAATCACCACTGAATGATTTCCAATCTGTTGGGGCCAGGCTGGCGAAAGAAAATGGGGATAAGACTCTTATGGTACAATAGTGAACAATTGGCATCAGGTCTGACTGTGAGGCTAGGAAATATAGAGGTAGATGTTTTCTGACAAAAGGAAGAGAGTGATTGATTTTGCAGTTCAGGAGCAGAGGTCCCTGGGACCATCAGGTGAGAAGAACGGAGAGTGGGACCCTACCCAGAGAGGCAGTGACTCCAGGGATGGAGACAGAGAAGATGACGTGGACAGATGGAGCAGCTGGGGACACTGGACTTGGGGAGGCAGAGGGGCAGTGTAATGGAGACTGGGAGGAGGGAAGGGGGGCGGGCCTGTGTGGTGTACCCTTTGGGGTTATATGATGATGCATGGAGGGGATTGTAATCATTGCAATGAAGCAAAATACAATAGGATGAGGGTAAAGCTGATGTTCTCTCATGTAAACCTCACAATAAAAACTTAAAAAAAAGAGAATCCCATTGATTTGTTTTCCTTTTTTCCAGATGGATCTGGCAAAAAGGGTTGTGGGATGATGGTGATAGGATTTTGACTCAATTGTGAGTAATTATTACCAGGACTTATTATGATGTCACAACTGTAATTGTAGAAGATGTGTAACTAAAAGGGAGGAGTAGTTCATCTTTCATTTTAGGAACAGATGATCCAAGGACCATCAAGAAGGAAGAACATGAGTGGAGTGTGAGATTCTGACTTAGAAAAGTGGTGATAACAGAGCCTGTGGCAGAAGCAGTGGCATAGAAAGACTGAGTAGTTTTAGACTCTAGGCCCATGGACTGAGAAAGTCTTATGTGCCTATGGGCAGGAGGCTGACTGCCAGAGTGTGCCCTTTGGATATATAAATGAATAGATAGATATTTGCTTTTTGTGTGTACATCAAACATTTTTGCTCTGTTCATTTGTGAATTATAAGATGTAAATAGGGAGTCACAGGGAGGAAGCAGGATAACTGTTGTTGCAGAGAGGGGATTGTAATTGAGATGAAGCAAAGTGTATAATTTTTTTTAATGTAAAGCTGATGATCTTGCCTGTGAACTTTTATCAACGCACAATAAAAAGTTTAGAAAAAAAAGGAATAAAGACTGACATGTAATCTATGAGATTTAGCACGATCTAGTCCTTATCTCCTACCTGAGTTACATCTTACACTATTCTTCCCATCATGCACAATGCACTGGTCACATTGGACTTCTAGTTCCTCCAGTAAGCCATGGTCCTTCAAAAATTTCTATTCCCTCTACTGTTCTGTTCCCTTTAGTGATGACTTCTCCTCATCACTCCCCAGTTCCCATCGTTTCCTCAGTCATTTTTCAGGTCATGGCTGAATGCCTTTTCCTCAGAGAAGCTAGACTAGGTTAGATCCCTTTGTTACACTGTCTTTGCACACTTGACTCGGGATCTTAGAGAAAGAACTCTGGCCTAGAGGTCAGGATGTTTTGGTTCTGGCTTAAGTCTTGACTAGGTCACAAGTTTACTATGATTTAGGTGTATCAGCTGTATGAAATCACTGAAGTAGGTCAGAAAGCTACATAACATTGGAGATCAAACTCCTCCAGGTTTCTCAGTGTTGACACACCAGAACCTGGAAAAGCAATGGGGACACGGCTACCGCTGTAAACTGTTCAAAGTTTTACAGTTTTTTCTAGTGTTCGGGAGTATGAATAGAGAAGGGTAGACTTTTTGTGTTATGTATTTGATAAAGAGATGAGGGAACAGAAGAAGAAAATATGAAAGATTAACTGAGCTGATCAGAGTGGAGTAATAAGCCATGGGTTTTAGATTAAATGCTGCTTATTCCCAAAGAATGCACATCAATTCAACATTAGCTTTCTAGAGGAAAAAAAATGAAAGTATATAAAATAAATATAACTTAAAAATAATTTTATTGAGACATTATATACACTAAACTGCACATATTTAAACTGTACAATTTGATGTTTTGACATATGTAGACACTCAAGAAAGCAAAACCATAGTCAAGTTAGTGAATGTATTCTTCATCCTGGAAAGCTTCCTTGTACTCTTTGTTATCTCTCCTTTCCACATCTCCATGCTTTGCTCTGCATCTTCTGACAGCCACTAATCTGCTTTTTGTCACTGTACATTCGTTTGCATTTCCTATAATTTAATAGAAATGCAATCATGTGGTATGGATTCTTCTTTGTCTTTCTTCTTTCACTCAGCATAATTATTCTGAGATTCACCCATGCTATTCCATTTATCAATGGTTCACTCTTGCGGCTCCAGTCATCAATAGTTCATTCCATTTTATTCCATTGTAAGGATATATAATAATCGTTTATCCACTAGCTTGCTAATGCACATTTGGTTCTTTTCTTTTTTTCTCCCCCCTGTTTGAGGCTGTTACAAATACAGTTACTAAGAAAAAACTTACAAGTTTTTATATGACCATGCATTTCCCCAGAATATATGTTCCATTTATTCTTGGGTAAATACCTAGAAGTAAAAAGACTGGATCATGTAGTAAGTATATGTGTAACTTTTGAAGAAACTAACAAACTGTTTTTCATATTTATATAAAAAAAGATGACCAGAACAAAGAAAGTTAGCACAGAAAAAATATTCTACAATGAAAGGCTCAATTCACCAATGATGAATGGACTTATATGAACATAACAATAGAACTTCTAAATATCTGACATTAAAAACTAACAAAATTGAACACAACTGTCAGGAAAACTAGAAAAGGACACAATCACAGTTGACATCTTCAAAAAGTAGACAAAACTCAGAAAGCATATATTTATTATTATTTTTTTTAAAATGCTTCACTACTTTATTTGAAGAGACTTCAGAAATAGCCTGGTATCGATAAACCTTTTTATGTAGTAGAGAAATGTACACAAAGTTGAGCAACATAAGCACTTTTCAAATAAAAACAGTATTGTCCACAATCTTACTACCTCATCAAATCAGCATTTTTGTAGACTTTTTTTTTTTTTTTTTTTTCATGATTCAATGAGCTCTTTGGTCTTTCAGCTTTTAGTTACAGTCTTCACTTGGCTTTGGATTCAGACATGACTGCATGGGACTGGGCTGGGACAGTCATAAAACTGAGTCTGTTTTCCCCTTCTGAGAACTAAGATTTATTGATGAGGAATTCATTGCGCCTCTCTTTATCCACTTTTCCACCTTTGCCAGATTATACAGCCTCCAGCCAATTAAACATCTGCCGGAATATCTCAAAATTCACTTAAAATGCCTGTTATCCATAGCAGTAGACAATGCACAAGCTCTTTCCCACAAGACTCTTTAGGACTCAGAAAAAATAGGCTGGCTTCAGCAGTTCATTAGACATGCTCATACATGGTAGAGCTTGCAGTTAAAGCCAAGACATAGTCTAAAACTCTGCTATCCTAATGTACAAGAAAATCTTCAGATGAACTCAGCAATGACAAACATTCAAATCACATAAAACCATCCCACACCCTTGGCACTAATGGCAGTCAGCAGCAATATAGGCCAACAGGTGGCAGCAAGAGTAACTTAAGTTACACCAAAGGGAATAGAGAAAACTCTCTAGCTCAGGATAGTCTACCAATGGCTGGGAAGAATTTGAGCTTTTACCAATTCTGCTGAAATTCTCCCATGGGACTCCTCAACACAGGCACACAAGCATTATATACCCATATAGACTGAAAATATATAGAGTTGCTTTGTTTAGATGAAAGAATTACAGTACGTTTTTCAAATAAAGCTTAATATATAGAATTTGCTACTCTGTTTTCACAATGAAAGGACAAGAGGTAAGTGAAGATTGCTGCTGTATGCCTGTGAGGCCAACTGTTTTAAGATTAACAGCATAATAATAAGTTCCTATCAAACCTAAAATTGGTGGTGATGCTTGTGTGCCATCGAGTCAGTTTCAACTCACAGTGACCCTGTATGAGGCTGCAAATCTTTATGAGAGCAGAAAGTCTCATCTTTCTCCCACAGAGCAGTTGATAGATTCAAACTGCTGACCTTGCAGTTAGTAGTCCAATGCATAACACACTACGCTACGAGGGCTCCTAAAACTTAAAGGATTTCCCCTCCCAAGCTCTTATCCAGAGTCCTGGTGTGGCGCTGTGGGTTAATGCGCCAGACTGCAAAGCTGTTTGAATTGCAAGGTCGGTGGTTCAAGCTCACCAGCTGCTCCTTGGAAACCCTATACAGGGTCACTATGGGTCAGAATCAACTCGACAACACTTAACAACAACAAACTCTTATCCAAGGAGCCTAGGTGGTCTAGTGGGCTCTGCACTGGGATGCTAACTGCAACATCAGCAGTTCGAAACCACTAGCTGCTCGAAGAGAAAGATGAGACTTTCTGCTCCAGTAAAGATTTATAGCCTCAGAAACCTTATACAGTGTTGCTATGGGTCGGAACCGACTCAAAGGCATACCACCACCACTACCAAGTTCTTAGTCAGGTTGTAAATGTATATGTTCAACGCTGTAACACAAGGATAGCAGAAATGAATCTCAGTTCAGAAACTCAAAAGTGCAAGAATATTTTATAATCTACGCATCATCTGAAGTCAATCTCCACGCCTTATCCTTACAGACTGGTGGAACTTCAGTAATAATGGGACTCCACCCACCTAAGGCTTGTGCTTGGTGTGTCATGAAGACTCAGGAAGGTCCCCAATTATCAATCATTTGCTTACACTAGTTACTGAAATGCCAGGACATGTCCAGGTTTCTGTTGCTTCAGTCCCCCCTCAGTACACTGGGACCATCAGAAAAGCTGTTGCTTTTCAGTACCCATGCTGAAGGCGCAACCTTCTGACTCTCCAGAAAGAAGCCAGCTTCTCTAGGTGTCTTGCCACTTCCTAGAGCTAGTCTTGGGTTACACAGATTTTTCTCCCTTTGCTCTTCAGGCTGAGAGAAGTGCCTCCTTCTTTCTCCTCAACACTTGGCAACAAAGTCAACTCCCCCTCCCATCCAGTCTCCAGACTTCCGGAATAATCTTTTTATTTAATTTATACTTGTACAAAAGACAGATCAAGCTGAGTCTAAGTAGCCTCTGATTCTCTGAGGCAAGGAAATACCAAGTGACTGGTCATCTATTTGGAATTACTATTTCCAAAATTTATCCTGCCATACAAACATCCAGAAAAACCACCAACATAGATTCCTAAAGAATATTTCGAATAATTAACATACACACACACACACACACTTTACTTTTATTAACACAGAGGTATGTTGATAAACATAAATATTTTGAAATTCTAAAGTAAGTTCTGCCAATTAATACAAAGTTCGGGAATGGTCAAAAACTTTAAGTATTTACTCTATTTTAAATGATCTTCTATGAGGGGCCTGAATTAACTGGCTATCTAAATGCCTAAAGTATTCAGGGACTTTTCTGCAGTTAACTAAGAAGAAATTTAACATTTTATTCTAATATGTTGGGGGCTGAAGTTTCCTCCTTTCATAATGAAATTTGCATCTTTTAGTAATAGGATCAATGATCTAGCATCCTCATAAAGTTTATTTAAAGACTTCTCAAGGATTTCATTCTGAGCTGGAAGAAGTGACAGACATTCATCTAGGACAGAGGACAGAAATCCACCTACACACAGCCTCTTGCTCAACCACGCAGGGTTCTGCACACAGGTGTGAACAGCATTCTGACAAGGATGTCAGCAGCTCACTCCTATCTTATCTGATTGGGTAAGTTTGCATAGGGAGTGTCCCAGCAGCCAGACTAGTCCTGTTGGAACCCAGAGATACCTCAGAGGAGAAGCAAAAAAAAAACCAAAACCAAAACACAAGGGTTCCTTTCCACTAAATAAAGTTACGATGAACAAACTCAGAGACATTGTAGATTGCTGCAGGAGGGAAATGCAGATAGAAGAAAAACAGACATTGGTAAAATGGTAACATTTATTGCCAATATATGTATCATAGAAAATGAACCATTTGGTTTTAAAAAACGAAAGTAGAAAAAAAAGAGAAATAATAATTCAAGGAAAAAGCATAGCACTTCCATATTAGTGAGTTAAATTGGTGACTGAGTTTTCTCAAATAGTTTTGTTATTTAATAGTTGGTGATTCTGTAATATTTGGGAAGGAAAATTATCTTACTATATAATCATATCAAATAAACTCATATCAACAATAATAATCAGTTCTAATTTACTGGGTTAATGTGCTGGACTATAAGGTCAGTTTGAACTGCAATGTTGGCGGTTCAAGCTCACCAGCCACTCCTCGGAAACCCAGTACAGGGTTGCTATGAGTCAGAACCAACTTGACAGCACTTAACAACACCTTACTGAAGGAGTCCTGATGTGGCACTGTAGGATAAGCACTGAAGACTGTTAAACACAAGGTTGGCAGTTCAAACCCACCAGTCACTCCTCAGAATCTATACAGCATTGCTACTAGTTAGATCCGACTCGACGATACTTAACAACAACTTATTGAATAGAGCCCCAATAGTGCTTTGGGTTGGACATTGGACTACTAACTGCAAGGTTGCCTGTTCAAACCCACCAGCTACTTCAAGGGAGAAAGATAAGGCTGTCCCTGGAAAGATCTACAGTTTCAGAAAATCAACATAGGGTTACTATGAATTGGAATTGGAATCTACTCAATACCAGTGAGTTTGCTTGTTCTTTGTTGTTGTTAGCGTACTAAAAGAAACGTCACAGAGTAAAACCAGTAATGACAACAATTTCTGTTTGTGAATCACCTCACCATTTTCAAAGTGCTATCGCTTACTGATCTCATTTATATATATCAGTTTATGTGCTAGGCAGCATAATTTTTTTCTTCAAAATTTTGCAGGTGGAAAATTGAAGTATAGAGCAATCTGTGACTTGTTCTGAGTTTTGTAGTTATAACTCTGAACTTTTGGCTTCCTAGGACATACTTACTTCCGGTAGACTAATCATTCATAGTTCTACAGTTTCTGCCCACTGAAAATGGCCATTAATGTCCAGAGTTGAATAAATCTTGTCCATATTTAAGTTTAATAAATGTACTTATCTATATTACAGTGATGTATTTCATAGTTGCTCCTCTTCAGGTACCATTAAAATAATGCGAAACAACTTAATAAAGAAGTCAACGCACACCAAGGATTCCAAAGAATCTTATTCTTCAGCTGTTTGGCAGATGGCTAAGTGTTCCATTTGAAGATCATTACTTTCACAAACTCCACCCTTTGACCCAGTTTTCACTAAAAGTTGGCACCATGACCCCAAACCCATTGCTTTGGAACCAATTCCGACTGCTTCCAAGGCTGTAATCTTTACAGAAATAGACTGTCACATCTTTCTCTCTCTCTTTTTTGTCTTTCTATAAATTTATTAACATTTCTTCTTTGTTCAATATATATAATTTGTCAGCTATATGTTTTGATTAATGATAACAATTACAACAATCCAGTTATTAAGTATAGGCAAAACTTACATAAATTCCAAATAATAGCAACAAAACAATTTTTTTAAACTCAAAATATTTACGGAGTACTGAGTTGTAGTTTAGTGTGAAGGAAAACTTGCATTGCTGAAGGGTAGGGTCCCACTGATTACTGTAAGTGCTGTCAGTAAGTTGTATACCTGTAAAAAGCTGAATCGACAAATATACTGACATATATTTACAACAATGGTGCAATCAATGACCTGATATGGCTTTTCTAGTCTTTGTAACTCCTGCCAAATGACTGACTGGGACTATGAAAATTGGGTGTATGGAACCCTAGCATGGGAATTTGTCAGTTTTGTCATTCTACTAGGTTTAAAGGAGTCCTGGTATGGCTCTGTAAGATAAGCACTAGACTGCTAACACCATGGTCAGTGATTCAAACACATCTGCCACTTCTTAGAAACCCTATATAGGGCTGCAATGAGTTATAACCAACTCGATGGCACTTAACAACAACACTGTGCCAGTCCATTTCCTTGGGGGTCTTCTTCTCTTTCTCCAACCCTCCACATTGCCAAACATGATATTCTTCTCCAGGGACTGGTCTCTCCTGATAATATGTTCAAAGTATGAGAGACAATGTATGGACCTTCTGGCTTCCAAGTCACATTTTTCTCTTGCAGAGTGGTTTGTGGGTTCAAACTATCAACCTTTTGGTTAGCTGTACTTTAGTCACTGTGGCACCAAGGTTCCTTCAAATATATCATAATGAATATTTATGCTATATATTTATTTATTTGGAGTCCTGGCATGGCTTTGTAAGATATGTACTGGACCGCTAAACTCCAAATTGGTGGTTCAAACCCATTAGCAGCTCCTTAGAAACCATATACAGAGTCGCTATAAGTCATCATGCCTTCTAAGGAACATTCTGGTTGTAGTTCTTCCAACATAGATCTATTTGCTCTTCTGGCAGTCCATGAAACTTTTAATACATAGTATAAATTTTTAGGGAGCCCTGGTAGTGTAGTGGTTGCTAACTGCAAGATCAGTAGTTCAAATCTACCAGTTGTTCTGAGGGAGAAAAATGAGGTTTTCTGCTCCTGTAAAGATTTACAGCCTCAGAAACTTTATACAGGGTTATTATAAGTCAGAACTGACTTGACAGCACACAATCACCACTATTATTTTATATATAAATATACACATACATATTACATACAAAATATTATAATTCAGGCTAGAAAACTATCAAATAAAATATGTTCTCTCCTTTTATTGCAACAATACATCCATAATAGAAAAAATTAAAATATATACTTATTATTCAAAAAGTATAAAATATAAATGTATTTTCAGCAAAAATTAAAATATAAGAATCAGAATTATACATATTGTATCCAAAAAATTACTTTTCTTTAAAAAAAATTTAAAGAATCTATTAAAATAAAGGATCAGAATATTTAATGCATATGAAATGTACCATACTAACCAAAATATTCAGCAATTAAAATACAAAGAGAAGCAAGAAAACAGATGCTTCACAGAACTGAGAAGTAGTATGAAAGGGAAGAACTTAACTAAATAGTAATTGTCTTTTCTCTTACCAATCATTCTACCATTCCAATGGTGTACGTCTACACTTCTATCATTCTAATTCTCTGCAGTAGTATCCATCTCTAATTTTGCCAGTGGCATAACACACACACCTTCTTGGAAACAGGTGCCCTTTGTTTTAATAAATCCAGGAAAAGAGATTTGGAGAAGCTTTTCATTGGTACCGACTGGCTTTGGCAGAAGTGTGGATACTCAGATGTATGAATCACACTCTCTAGGGCTGAGCATTGGATCATAATGAACAGAAACACTAATATGTTCTTTAATAGAGTCATTTGTTAGTGTGTTTGTCATGTAGTGTCCTGTAAAACATGAGGTCTATGACAGGGGTCCGTCTTCTAAGGTTAGGACTACCAGAGCTGATCAGGCTTCTTAGTGGTACATTACAAAAGAGAGAGATCAAAGACAGGCCAGGCCTTTCCGGATTGCATGCCAAATGAGGCTAAATGGGTGGGGCTGTGGACTGAGGATCACATTAGTTTCTCAGATTGGAGAACTAGGGTGTTGGAAATGGGGATACTCATTAGTACACATTTTCCCCTCTGTGAGCTGTAGTGTGGTGGCCAGCTTCTTCCACCACCCATCTGTGAGCTGTAGTGTGGTGGCCAGCATGTTGCCATCATGCTGAAAACTATGTCACCAGTATTTCAAATACCAGCAGGATCACCCACATTGGACAGGTTTCAGTGGAGCTTCCAGACTAGGAAGAAAGACCTGGTGATTTATGCTGGAAAATGAGCAAATGAAAACCTATGAATCACCGCTGAATATTATCCAACCGAGTTCTAGAAGGCAAGCTATCCAGGTTGGAAGACATGATAGCTGCAACCCTGGACTCAAACATAATGATCTTGAAGATTTATGTTAGTGGTGGTTGCATGCTGCTGAGTTGGTGCGGACTCATAGCAACCCTGTACAGGGGTTCCAAGGTTGTAGATCTTTACAGGATCAGATAGCCTCATCTTTTCCACTCAGAGCTGCTGGTAGATTCAAACTACTGACCTTGTAGTTAGCAGTCCAATGTATAACCCACTCTACTACCAGAGCTCCTATGAATATAGTGTGGTATAGTAGTGGTGGTGGTGGTGTGCCATGGAGTTGGTTCCTACTCATAGCAGCCCTGCATAGGGTTTCTGAGGCTGTAAATCTTTATGGGAGCAGAAAGCCTCATCTTTCTCCTACAGAATGGCTAGTAGTTTTGAACTGCTGACCTTGTGGTTAGCAGCCTGACTCGTAACCACTACGCTACCAGAGCTCCTTTGTTAATGCTTCATTCTGTTCTACAGAAGATCACCATGAGTTATCACTGACTTGACAACTAACCAAGAAAAAGTCTCTGCTGGGGTCCTTGGGTAGTTTGTTGTTGTTAGGTGTCATCGAGTCGGTACCGACTCATAGCGACCCTATGCACAACAGAGTGAAACAGTGCCCGGTCCTGGCCCAACCTCACAATTATTGTCACGCTTGAGCCCATTGGTGCTGCCACTTTGCCATTCCATCTCGCTGGGGAGGGGGGTGTCATCACTTTGGCTCGGACTCAGTGACCCTATGCAAAACAGAATGATACACTGCCAGGTCCTGCACCATCCTCACAATCATTCTTATGCCTGAGCCCATTGTTGCACCATGTCAACCCATCTTGTTGGGGAGCGTACTCTCTTTCATTGACCCTGGAGAAAGGACTGGTTCTTCCTGATAACATGTTCAAAGTATGAGAGATGAAGTTTAATCAGCCTGGCTTCTAAGGCGCTTTCTGGCTGCATTTGTTTTTGTTGGTTCTTCTGGCAGTCTATAGTACTTTCACTATTCTCCAGCACCATAACTCAAATGCGCCAATTCTTCTATGGTCTTCTTTATTCACTGCCCATCTTTCCCATGCATATGAGGCAATTGAAAATACCTTGGCTGGAGTCAGACTCACCTTAGTCCTCAAACTGAAATCTTTGCTCTTAGACACTTTAAAGACGTCTTGTGCAGCAGATTTCCCTAATGCAATATGTCATTTGATCGCTTGACTGCTGCTTCCATCAATGTTGATTGTAGATTCAAACAAAACGAAGTCTTTGACAACTTCAAACTTTTTTTCCATTTACCATGATGCTATTTATTGGTCTAGTTGTGAGGATTTTTTTCTTTACACTGAGGTGTAATCCATATTGAAGGTTGTGTTATTTGATCTTCATCAGTATTTTACAACTTCTTCACTTTCAGCAAGCAAGATTGTATCGTCTTCATATTGATGGTTGTTAATGAGTCTTCTTTCAATCCTGATGCCATGTTCTTCTTCACATAATCCAACTCTTCGGGTTATTTGCTCAGCATGCAGATTGAATAAATATGGTAAAAGAATACAACCCTGGCACACATCTTTCCTGATGTCAAACCATTCAGTAGCCCCTTGTTCTGTTCAAATGACTGCCTCTTGGTCTGTGAACATGTTCTTCATGAGCACAGCAAGTGTTTTGTAATACCCATTCTTTTCAATGTTGTCCATAGCTTGTCATGATCCATACAGTTGAAAGCTTCTGCGTAGGCAATAAAGAACAAGTAAATATCTTCCTGGTATTCTTGGCTTTCAGTCAAGATCCAACTGATGTCAGCCGTGATATTTCTAGTTCTATGTCCTCTTCTGAATCCAGCTTGAGTTTCTGGCAGTTTTGTGTCAATGTACTGTTGCAGCCATTTTGAATTATCTTCAACAAAATTTTACTTGCAAGTGATATTAACAATATGTTTGATAATTTCCACATTCCGCTGGGTCACCTGTCTTGGGAATGGGCTCAAATATGCATCTCTTCTAATCAGTTGGACAGGGAGGTGTCTTCCAAATTTCTTTGTATAGATGAGCGAGTGTCTCCAGTGCTGAATCAGTTTGTTGAAAGATTTCAATGTGTATTCTTTTAATTCTTGGAGCCTTGTTTTTTGCCAATACCTTTAGTACAGTTTGGACTTCTTCCTTCAATACCAGTTCTTAATCATGCTACCTCTTCAAATGGTTGAACATCAACGATTTCTTTTTTGTACAGTGACTCTCTGTATTCCTTTTATCATCGTTTGATGCTTTCTCCATCATTCAATATTTTCCCTTTGTTGTTGTTTAGTGCTGTGGAATTGGTTCCAACTCATAGCAACCCTGTACATGGTTTCTGAGAAGTAGCTGGTGGGTTTGAACTGCCAACCTTGTGGTTCACAGTTTAGTGCTTATCCTGCAGTGCCACATTTTTGTGGATCCTGCAGGCATCCATTTTTGCCCCCAGAATGTGGAAATCATCAAACATATTGTTAATACCACAGGCAAGTAAGGATACTTCAATATTCCAAGTCTGGAAGCTGCATTGAAACCTGTCAACCAGGTAACCCTGCTGATATTTAAAATACTAATGGCATAGCTTCTAGCATCACAACAACACACATGCCACCACAGTATGACAAACTGACAGATGAGTGGTGGCCTTGGCTGGTACAAATGGTTAATGTGCTCATTTTTTAAACCAAATTATTGGTGATGTGAGTCCACCCAGACCAGGATGAAGAGACTTCATCTCTCATACTGCAGACATATTATCAAGAGGGATGAGTACCTAGAGAAGGACATCATGCTTGGTAAAGTGGAGGTCGGTGAAAAAGAGGGAGACCCTCAACAAGATGGATTGGTGCAGTGATAGCAGCAATGGGCTCAAGCATAACAATTATGAAATTGATGCAGGACCATGCAATGTCTTGTCCTGTTTTGCATAGGTTCACTATGGGTTGTAACCAACTTGATGGCATCTAACAACAAAAAAAGAGATACCTCAGAGGCCAGGTGATGTAGTTCTGAAAAATCAGTCATTGAAATCCATGTGAACCACATTTCTGCTCTGACATAAACAGGATCAACCTGAGTTGAAATTTTCTGGACAGTAACTTGCTTTTCTGTAGTACATGGGGTTGCTATGAATCAGAACTGACTGAAGGGCATTCAATGACTACTCAAAGTAGGAGTTCTGTTGACTCAGTAGGTTAAGTGTTGGATTGCTTATTATAAAACCAGCAGTTCAAACCCACCAGCCACTCTTTAGAAGCAAGATGCGGCAGTCTCCTTCCCTAAAGATTTATAGCCATTAAAACCGCATGGAAAAAAGAAAAAGAAAAAACACCCCGCATGGAGCAGTTCTACTCTGTCCTGTAGGTTTGCTATGAGTAACATTGTCTTCAAGGTCAAAAAAAAAAATTTTTTTTTTTCCGGGGGGGGGGGTTACTACTCAAAGTGTAGTATCACCTGAGCACTTGTTAGAACTAACATCATCATCAGCATCACCTGAGCACTTGTTAGAACTACAGAATCATTGGCACCATGCCACATGTACTGATTGAAATCTGCATTTTAACAAGATCCCTATGCGATGGCATGCACATTAATGTTTCAGAAGCATTGCATATAGTGTATGTTTCTTGATTAAAGGGTGTCTTGTTCAAAGACACTAATAAGAACACCATGGAGTTCCTTATAGAAGATGGGACAGACGCTCATTTGGAACCAGAATCAGTATTCTATCCTTGTTGAAACCAGAGATATTTGAACTGGTCATAGAATCCCATGGAAAAAATTTTGCTAAGGACCTCATACAAATATATTATGCTCATCAAGCAGCAAACAACTACCCAGTTTCCTGAGAGAACACACAATCTCCCAGAAATACTTTCTGTTTAATCGTTTTTTCTGAAACTGACACTGAATTTTGATCAGCATTTCATTTTGTAAATCAACATAATGGTTTTCCAGAAAGCTTTTATCTTAGGTACCTAGTACTACTATAACAGAAATACAAGTAGGTTATTTTAACACAAAAAAATATATTCTCTTCAAATTTAGGAGACCAGAAGCCAGAATTCAGGGTACTGACTCCAGGGGAATATTTTTGCTCTGTTGGCTCTGGGCAAGGTCCTTTTCAACTTTTAGTCCTTGGCAATCATCTCTCCTTGTGCCTCTGCCCTAACCTATTTTTATATTTTAGAGCTGATTAGCTTAAAACACACCCTATACTGATACTGCCTCATTGACATAACAAAGAATTCTCAAATGGGATTATAACCGCTGGTATAGGGATTAGGATTTACAACACATAGTTTTGGGGACACGATTCAATCCACAATAGCCTTGTAATGAAGATCTATTGAAGTTTTCTGTTTACCATTTTAGAGACACGGCATCACACAGTATTACATAGGTAATGTCCTTTTCAGTGCCTTACATTAGGAGTTACATGATGTCAGTTTGCTGCATTATTGGTGATGTTAACTTGATCATTTGGTTAAGACTGTATCTGTCAGATTTTCCATTGTACAACTTCTAGCTTCCCTTTGTAATTAATGTGATTGGTGGAGTCATGTTTCAAATTATGTGATTGCCCTGTGTCTGAGTAATTACTCAGCTGGTAATCTTAGCATCCATTTATAATTCTAGCTAGGAACAATCGTTACTCTGATGATTGGAAAACCATGGCTTTTCTACTTCAATCATTCCTTCTACACTTATTGGTGCACATTTTCTGTCAAAAGATATAAAAATATTGCTTATTTACATTACTTTACAGACACAGAAATTTTATTTCGCTACCTCTTCCTGGTGTGGCGCTGTAGGATAAGCACTTTACTGCAAGATTGGCCTGAACTGCCAGGTCAGTGGTTCAAACTCACCAGCCACTCCTTGGAAAGACTTTACAGGGTCGCTATGGCTCACAACTGACTTGATGGCATTTAACAACAACAACAATCTCTGCTGTAAACTACATTTACTTGTATCTTATTATTCTATGTAAATTCTATGTAAATTCAATACAAAGCACTGAATTTGTAAGTACCAAAAACAGTGGGTATTATGGCATTGGTTTCTTTCTTTAGTTCTTTCCTGAAGCAAATATAGCATGGATCTTACAAAGCTACAGGTGAGGAGAACAGATGTTATAATATTCACATTCAACCATAGCATTAAATGGATATTTCCGAATTTATACATTTCAAGAAACCATTGTCCAGTTTCAGTTGTTCCTAGTGACAAGAGGATGGGACCAGCTGGTCTGGAGTGCTGGGAGGGATACGTAGACTCCCAAGCTTGCAGCAGGTACCCATTTGACTTAAATTGAATGTCTAGTTCTGAACTAACTGGAATTTGACCAAGTGAAGAGGTGTTTAATACTGTGGTTGTTGTTGTTGTTAGGTGCCATTGAGTTGGTGTTGACCCATAACAACCTTACGCACAGCAGAACAAAACACTGCCCAATCCTGGGCCAACTTCACTATTGTTGCCACGCTTGAGCCTATTGATGCTGCCACTTGGCCAATCCATCTCGCTGGAGGTCTTCCTCTTTTTCTCTGACCATCCTCCTTACCAAACATGATATCCTTCTCCAGCGACTGCTCCCTCCTGACAATATGTCCGAAGTATGAGGGACGAAGTTTGCCCATCCTGGCCTCCAAGGAGCACTCTGGCTGCACTTCTTCCAACACAGATCTGTTGGTTCTATGAGCAACCCATGACACTTTTAATATTCCCCTCTAACACCATAACTCAAAAGCATCAATTCTTCTATGGTCTTCCTTATTTACTGTCCAGCTTTCACATGCAAATGACGTTATTGAAAATACCATGGTTTGGGTCAGGTGCACCTTAGTCCTCAAGCTGACATCTTTGCTCTTCAACACTTTAAAAAGGTCTTGTGCAACAGATTTGCCTAATGCAATACGTTGTTTGATTTCTTGACTGCTGCATCTGTAAGTGTTGATAGTTGATCGAAGAAGAATGAAGTCTTTGACAACTTTAATCTTTTCTCTATTGTTAAGAATGTTGTTTATTGGTCCAGTGGGGAGGATTTTTATTTTCTTTACATTGAGATGCAATCCACACTGAAGGCTGTGGTCTTTGATCTTCATCAGTAAATATTTTAAGTCCTCTTCACTTTCAGCAAATAAGGTTGTATCATCTGCATATCTCAAGTTGTTAATGAGTCTTCCTCCAATCCTCATGCCATGTTTTTCTTCATATAAGCCAGCTTCTCAGATTATTTGCTCAGCATACAGGTTGAATAACCATGGTAAAAGAATACAACCCTGTCGTATACCTTTCTTAATTTTAAACCATCCAGTGTTTATGTTCTGTTTGAACAACTGCCTCTTGGTCCATGTACAGATTCCTCATGAGCAAAATTAAGTGTTCTGGAATACTCATACTTTGCAATATTGTCCATAGCTTGTCTTGATCCACACAATCGAAAGCCTTTGTGTAGTCAATAAAGCACAGGTAAACATCTTTCTGATATTCTCTGCTTAGTGGTATTAAATGCTGTTGAGTCAGTTTAGACTCATAGTAACCCTGTATAGGGTTTCGGAGGAGCTGTTTATGGGTTGAAGTGCCAACGTTGTGGTAAGTAGTCTAGTGCTTCTCCTACAGCACCACACCAGGACTCCAAATAAAATATGTAAATTGCTTTTGATGGCTTGCTTAGGACCGGACTTTGCTTCTGAATGCAGATGCCCAAAGTTCCAACAGGAACAGAAGATTCTTCAGATCCAGGAACATACTATTCTCCTCCGAGCACTGGGTTTTTTGTTGTTGTTAAGTGCCATCAAGTCAATTCCGACCCTTAGTGACCCTGTATAGGGTTTCCAATATAGGAGTGGGCAATTTCGAAACTGGATATCTACAATAAGGTGAGATAATGGGGTAAAGTAATTGGCTTAAAAGCTTTCATGAGTGTGCTTACTATTAAAATGATTGTTGTGGGAAAATTGATTCTGCACATATGAAAGCGACAATGGTTAGAAGAGTCATGGGTGGTCTGTGTTACAGTGAATTATTTAATACAGCTCTTCTAGCCTTCGGACTCCTGGTGTGGCACTGTAGGGTCAGCACTGGACTACAAACCAAAAGGTCAGCAGTTCAAACCTACCAGCTACTCCTTGGAAACCCTATATAGAGCTATCAGTTGTAACCAACTCGATGGCACTTGTTAGTTTTAGCCTTAATTTTTGTAACTCCCACCAAACAACTATTTTCCTGATGGGTTTTGATAAAAGAAGGTGGGAGAAGAACTGATAGGATGACATGATTCAGCTGTGAATGTTAACTGAGTTCATTGTGATTGTAAAAACTTGAATCTCTAATAGGGGTATAAAATGAGCAATCTCAGAAGCAGGAGTTGGGGTTTACTTCCAGCAAAAAAAAAAAAAAAAGAAGCACAAGGAGAGTATTATGTCCTTTGGCCCCCTAAAGTCCCTGCGCATTGAACCTTCTGACTTAAGGATACAAAGTTGGGACACCAGAGGTGTGGTAGAAGAGCAGTAGAAATGAGAAGCCAGAGTTTTCCAGCCCACAAAGTAAAACTGAGTGAATTTGGGCAGGAGGCTTGCTTATAGAGTGCTGTACCTGTAACTGGGGGAGCTAGGTTTGCTGACCCATAGAGGTAGAGCTGGGGGCCTCCAGGCTCAGGATTATTTTACAGTGGTGTTTCCTATGGGCATTTATCAGCATCATTAAAAGAGCTTTTTAACATTGGCCAGGCAGAGACAGGCCTGCCTGTGAGTATAACTGAGGAGAATGTTGTCTTGACTGGAGCAATTGTGCGTTGAGTATTCCTGACCCTGAATTGTAACCTGTTAATTTCCCTAAGGAGCTCTGGTAGCATAACGGTTACGAATCGGGCTGCGAACGTTAAGGTCAGCAGTTTGAAACTACCAGCTGTTTTGTGGAAGAACGATGAGGCCTTCTGCTCTCGTAAAGATTTACAGCCTCGGAAACCCTGTACAGGGTCACTATGAGTCGGAACCGACCCCACGGCACATAACAACAACAACAAACTTCCCTAATAAACGTCACAATGGTGGGGAGAAAAATGTGTGAGGGTAACACTAAGAAGAATGAGAAGTCCTGGGCATTTAAATGTGCTCTGTATATACACTAAGAGGCAGTCCTTTAAACTGAACAAGGGCTTTCTAAGTGGTTTAAAATCTGGAAATGTATGTGTCAGGGTTGTATCCTTTCATCACACTTATTCAATCTATATGCTGAGCAAATAATCCATAAACCTGGACTATATGAAGAAGAATGTGGCATCTGCAATAGAGGAAGACTCACTTAACAACTTGTAATTTGCATATATTAATATGCAATAGATGACCAAAACTTGCTTACTGAAAGTGAAGAAGACTTGCAGCACTTTATAATGAAGATCAAAGACTAGACTCCAAAGAAGCTTTGATGTTGACTAACATTGACGGAATAACACAAAGGGGTATTCTGGCTTTGGAGGAAGTAATTAGGAAAGAAAAGGGAAAAGGTGTTAGAGGAGGATTGATTTTTATGTAGTAGTAAGAGCTCCTTAAAAAGCAGAGATCATATCCCATTCAACTTCGTATATGTGGTACCAGGAACAGTGTCTGGTAATGAGTATAGATGCTCAATATAGGTGAAATGTTGAGTGGATGGATGGATGGATAGATAAGCACATACACTGCATTTATATAGGTGAAAGCAATATATTACCATCTGTCTCAGGCCTGGATATACTTACTATGTTGCCAAGATTGAGTGTAGGGGCAAGTACAATTGTCAGGTATTTACACACTCACACATCAGTCATCCTCCTTCTTCTCTATTTACCAGTAACATTTAGCACTCTCCTGATAATAATTTGCTAAAAAGACATAAGGCCAAAGCATCATGAAAAGTGTATTTCCAATACATGGAGCTTTACTAATATGCCAGCTAGAAAAATTCTCCATGTCTGCTTTTTTGGGGAGTTAAAAAATTGCTGTTCAGAACCTGCGGGGCCCTTCTCTTACATACACTTGTTAGAGGAATAGGCGCCCTCAGCTGCTAACCAAAAGGTTGGCTGTTCAAACCCACTAGTTATTCTGAGGGACAATGATGTGGCAGTGTGCTGCTGTAAAGACTTACAGCCTTGGAAACCTCAGGGGGCAGTTCTACTCGTCCTAGAGGGTCACTGTGTGTTAGAATTCACTCAAGGATTTTATTGCTTTGATGATAGAAATGTAGCTATCTCTTGCCAGTAATAAAATGACTGAATGGTAAAGCACGATATAGGAAGAAGTGGGAGAAGTAACTGTTGGAGGGTGAGAAACATTCTAGAGGAAACATACTTTTTCTTAGAACATTCCTTGATAATTCCATGAGAGAGAAAATAATGTTGCTCAAACATCTAGCTAAAAAATTAGAGAATATGTCTCCTGATGTTCTTTTTAAGAACAATGAAAAAAAGTCTAAATCATTCTAAATCACACTGTGGTGGCCAAGTCTTTCTTGGCATTGGGAATGGTTTTCTCTATACAATAATGTAATGTAGAATATTTAGATGACTGTATGTTTGTTCCATGGGAAGAAAAATTAACATTATCTTATATTTATAAATACACTTTTTTTTTTTGGTGTTTTTGTGCATGGCTCTTGTTTTATTTTTCTGCTTGAGGAAATCCAATTTTCCAAGTACCATTTATATATATATTTTAAAAAGTACTTCATTGTGAATTGATTGAAGGTTTACAGAGCAGATCATCAGTTTTACATTCAACAAATCATAGATTTTGCTTCATTATAATGATTGCAGTTGCCTCCATGTACCATCAGTTAACAGCATTTACTTCTATTCACTTTAACTTGCATTCCTCCTTGTGTCTCTTGCTACCTTCACCTTTCCTCTGCTAACCTCCCTCTTGTTGTATATTGCCTGCCGTGTCATCCATGTTTATATGTGTATACCCATTTTTGTTGTTGTTAAGTGCCGTCAAGTCAATTTTAACCCATAGCGACCCTGTACAGTGTTTCCGAGGAGCAGCTGGTGAGCTTTAACTGCAGACTTTGCAGTTCAAATGGCATTGCAATCTGGCGCATTAATGCACAGCACTACACCAGGATTCCAATACCCTTTAGCCCCTGAAAAATCCTGCCCCCTAACACCGTGGTAACTATCAAAGAATGTTTCTTTTATCAAGAGAAACTTCCCTTATAATAACAGTGGTCTTATATAATACATGTTCTTTTGTGATTGACTAATTTCACTCAGCATAATGTCTTCTAGGCTCATCTATATTATGAGGTGTTTTCTAGATTGTTGTTCTTCAACGTTGTATAGTGTTACACTACGTGTCTGTACTAAAGTTTGTTTAGCCATTAAGAATGCACATATCGATGAACATTAGACTGTCTCCATCTTTTTGATGTGTCTCTTGTAGGTAGTATAGGGAAGGATCCTGTTTACTTATCTGTTCTCCTGCTACTCTCTGTCTCTAGACTAGTATACGTAATCCATTTACATTCATTGTAATTATCTACAGGTATGAATGGGTTGCTGTCCTTTTGCTGCATATTTTTTGTTGTTGTTGTGGTTTTCTTTTTGTGTATGTATGATTCTGCTAGTTTCTTTGTCCCACATGATTTTCAGCACTATTTTCTTCTTATTATCATTTTTGTTATATTGTTGTTGTTAGGTGCCATTGAGTCAGTGCCAACTCATAGTGATTCTGTGCACAACAGAAGGAAACACTGCCCGATCCTGGGCCAACCTCACTACTGTTGCCACACTTGAGCCCATTGCTGCTGCCACTGTGCCAATCCATCTCGTTGGGGGTCTTCCTCTTTTTCTCTGACCCTCCACTTTACCAAGCATGATATCCATCTCCAGTGACTGGTCCCTCCTGACAATATATCTGAAGCATGAGAGACAAAGTTTGGCCATCCTGACCTCCAAGGAGCACTCTAATTGTAGTTCTTCCAATACAGATCTGTTTGTTCTTTTGTCAGTCCATGGTACATTTAATATTCTTGTCCAACACCATAACTCAAAAGCATCAATTCTTCTATGGTTCCTTATTCACTGTCCAACTTTCACATGGATATGAGGGTATTGAAAATACCATGGATTG